>NW_012106141.1:4298584-4321477 GCF_000951045.1 Mandrillus leucophaeus | reverse complement strand
GACTGATATATCGCTGATATTCTTTGGCTGAGGGGCATTAGCACCAGTAAATCTAGAATTTTGTGTTTTTATTCTTAGGAAGCAAACTGAATGGTTATTGTGAATTTCACTCAGTTGCCAGGATTGGAAGAAGAAAAGCCTTTCTGCAAAATTATTTGAGCCCCAATATTCATAGAGCTATTGCACTCAAATGATGCAGCTAGTCCAGACCTAACTCTGAAGCCCAGACCCCAATGGGAACTATTTAAATAAAGTGACCTATACTGTTGCCCTGAGTACCACTTACACTGCCTACCGTCATCATTGTCCATACTGATTTTTCGATGTATATCTTCTTTCATTTACCAAGGGAAAGATGTCTTTTCCAGGTAAGATAAGGTGTTTGGGGTGGGGAAGTCCCCACAGTGAAGCTAACTGGATCCCAAAGTTCTGTAATTTTAAAAAATTCACATATACATACATACACACACTCACAGGCCTATTCCATGAGGGTGGTTGGGTTGGGACAAGTTTGACTATTTGCCCTACCCATACCAATATTTCCCTATCATTTCAGGTCCTGTTACTCATCTAACTCATTGTATATTCTTCCCTAATGGTGAATTCTTTTCTGAAGCCCTCTTAAAATCTGATTTCCCCAATTTTCTATCAGTTAGGCATAGCTCTGCCAGGTAGGCGCACATATCTCAACAGAGTTTAAATATTTTTCTCCTGGGAGGCTCTTGGACCTTGTGAAAACCACCAGATGCAAATAGATATGTGTATGAAGGAATTCATACCAGTCCCCTAAAATATCTAATCCTAATTCAAATTAGCACACATGGAGAGGAGACTTGTCAACTCGACTCCCAAAAGCATCTGAGTTCCACCTCCACTCAAGTGCCCTAGTACTAGCTTATATTTCACCACCAAGAATATGTGCAGAAGAATAGGATTTCCTTCTCTCTTTTACTCTTTCTCACCCCATAGGAGGCAGATATTTTGTTTAGCGTATTAAATACCATTAAACTATGGAACACAATCAATAATATGTAGAGAAAAGTCTATTCATCTCATAGAAGTTCCAGTGTGAAGAACCCGAAGGACTTCTCAACCCCACCTCACCCATCTCTTCCCCCGGGGCCCAGGGTAAGGACCTGCCATGACCACTAGGACAGAGAGACAGGTGAAACTTAGAATTCTCTGTCAGCTGTGCTTCTGGGATGGAGCTGGAACCCAGGAGGGAGTTCAGAGGGATAGAAAAAGCTACAAAGAAGAGAGAAGACAAGATAAATGGGAAGTGGGAAAAAGGCAGTAGATGGGAATCCAGCATGTTCATCTTGCAAGGTCTTCTGATGTCTGATATTTTTCTGCGTTTCTGATAAGTTAATGGGAAGGATATTTTCTTTCCATTCACAGACTTCTGCATGTGTGCTGATAGTGTGTGCCTAATGCATACAAACACATTCAGAACACACTATCAGAACACATGAATCATAGCCATTATTATTTCTTATTTCAATAGGTTTTTGGGAAACAGGTGGTGGTTGGTTACGTGGATAAGTTCTTTAGTGGTGATTTCTGAGATTTTGGTACGCCCATCACCTGAGCAGTGTACACTATACCCAATGTGTAGTCTTTTATTCCTCATCCCCTTCACACCCTTTCCTCCAAGTCCCCAAAGTCCATTGTATCATTCTTATGCCTTTGCATCCTCATAGCTTAGCTTCCACTTATGATTGAGAACATATGTTTAGTTTTCCATTCCTGAGTAACTGACCTTAGGATAATAGTCTGCAGTTCCATCCAGGTTGCTGCAAATGCCATTATTTCATTCCTTTTTATGCCTAAGTAGTAGTCCATGGTGTGTGTGTGTGTGTGTGTGTGTGTGTGTGTTTGTGTCTATATGTATAACATTTTTTTCATCCACTTATTGATTGATGGGCTTTTGGGCTGGTTCCATATGTTTGCAGTTGTGAATTGTGCTGCTATAAACATTGCATGTGCAAGTGTCTTTTTCATATAATGACTTTTTTCCTTTGGGTACATACCTGGTAGTGGGATTGCTGGATCAAATGGTAGATCTACTTTTAGTTCTTTAAGGAGTCTCCACACTGTTTCCAAAGCGCTTGTACTAGTTTATATTCCTACCAGCAGTGTAAAAGTGTTCCCTTTTCATCACATCCATGCCAATATTTATTATTTTTTGATTTTTTTCCTTATGACCATTCTTACAGGAGTAAGGTGGTATTGCATTGTAGTTTTGATTTGCATTTCCCTGATAATTAGTGATGTTGAGCATTTTTTCATATGCTTGCTAGCCATTTGTATATCTTCTTTTGAAAAATGTCTATTCATACCATTTACCCATTTTTTAATGGGAATTTTTTCTTGCTGATTTGTTTCAATTCCTTGTAGATGCTGGATAGTAGTCTTTTGTCCGATGCATAGTTTGCAAATATTGTCTCCCATTCTGTGGGTTGTCTGTTTACTCTGCTGATTATTTCTTTTGTTGTGCAGAAGCTTTTTAGTTCAATTAAGTTCCATCTATTTATCTTTGTTTTTGTTACATTAGCTTTTGGGCTCTTGATCATAAAGTCTTTGCCCAAACCAATGTGTAGAAAGGTTTTTCTGATGTTATCTTCTAGAATTTTTATGGTTTAAAGTCTTAGATTTAAGTCTTTGATCCATCTTGAGTTGATTTTTGTATAAGGTGAGAGATGAGGATCCAGTTTCATTCTGCAACATGTGGCTTGCCAATTATCCCAGCACCATTTGTTGAATCGTGTGTCCTTTCCCCACTTTATGTTTTTGCTTGCTTTGTCAAAGATCAGTTGAATGTAAGCATTCGGCTTTTTTTCTGGGTTCTCTATTCTGTTCTGTTGTTCTGTATCCTATTTTTATACGAGTTCCATGCTATTTTGGTGATTGTTGACTTCAAGTATAGTTTGAAGTTGGGTAATGTGACGCCTCCAGATTTGTTCTTTTTGCTTAGTCTTGATTTGGCTATGAAGGTTCTTTTTTGTTTCTGTATGAATTTTAGGATTTTTTTTCTAGTTCTTTGAAGAATGATGGTGGTATTTTGAAGGGAATTGCATTGAATCCGTAGATTGCTTTTGGCAGTATGATCATTTTCACAATATTGATTCTTCCCATCCACGAGCATGGAATGTGTTTCCATTTGTTTGTGTCATCTATGATTTCTTTCAGCAGTGTTTTGTAGTTTTCCTTGTAGAAATATTTTACCTACTTGGTTAAGTATATTCTTAAGTTTTGTTTTTGTTTTTGTTTTTTTTTTTCAGCTATTGTGAAAGGGGTTGAATTCTTGATTTTATTCTCAGCTTGGTTGTTGTTGGTGTATAGCAGAGCTACTGATTTGCATACATTGATTTTGTATCCTGAAACTGTAGTGATTATCAGTTCTGAAACTTTTTGGATGAATCTTTAGGGTTTTCTAGGTATATGATTATATCATCAGCCAACAGTGATGGCTTGACTACCTCTTTACCAATCTGGTTGCCCTTTATTTCTTTCTCTTGTCTGATTGCTCTGGCTAGGACTTTTAGTACTATGTTGAATACAAGCAGTGAAAGTGGCCATCCTTGTCTTGTTCCAGTTCTCAGGAGGAATACTCTCATCTTTTCCCTGTTCAGTATGATGTTAGATGGGTTTTATTACCTTGAGGTATGTCCCTTCTATGCTGATTTTGCTGAGGGTTTTATCATTAAAGCGATGGTGGATTTTGTCAAATGCTTTTTCTGCATCTATTGAGATGATCATGTGGTTTTTGTTTTTACTTCTGTTTATGTGGTGTATCACATTTATTGACTTGCATATGTTAAAACATCCCTGCATCCCTGGTATGAAACTCAGTTGATAATGGTGGATTATCTTTTTGATATGCTGTTGGATTTGGTTAACAAGTATTTTGTTGAAGGTTTTTGCATCTGTGTGTTCATCAAAGACATTGGTCTGTAGTTTTTGTTGTTGTTGTTATGTCCTTTCCTGATTTTGCTATTAGGGTGATACTGATTTCACAAAATGATTTAGGGAGGATTCCCACTTTCTTTATCATTTGAAATAGTGTCAATAGGATTGGTACCAATTATTCTCTGAAGGTTTGAGAGAATTCAGCTGTGAATTGGTCTGGTTCTGGAATTTTTTTGGTTGGCAGTGTTTTTATTACCATTCCAGTCTTGCTTCGATCTCATCTGTTCATAGTTTGTATTTCTTCCCGGTTTAATCTAGGAGAGTTGTATATTTCTAGGAATTTACCCATCTCCTCTAAGTTTTCTAGTTTGTTTGCGTAAAGGTGTTCGTAGTAGCTTTGAATGGTCTTTTGTATTTCTGAAGTATCAGTTGTAATATCTTCTGTTTCATTTCTAATCAAGCTTATTTGGATCTTCTCTTTTCTTTTCTTGGTTAATCTTACTAACAGTCTTTCAATTTTGGTTATTTTTTCAAAGAACCAGTTTTTTGTTTCACTTATCTTTTGTGGGGTTTTTTTGTTTGTTTGTTTTCATTTCATTTAGTTCCGCTCTGATCTTGGTTATTCCTTTTCTTCTGCTGGGTTTGGGTTTGGCTTGTTCTTGCTTCTTTAGTTTCTTGAGATATGACCTTTGATTGTCTATTTGTGCTCTTTCAGACTTTTTGAGTTAGTCATTTAATGCCATGAACTTTCCTCTCAGCACTGCTTTTGCTGTATCCCACAGGTTTTAATAGGTTGTGTCACTATTATCATTCAGTTCAAATAATTTTTTAATTTTCATATTGATTTCATTGTTGATCCAACAATCATTCAGTAGCAAGTTAATTTTCATGTATTTGCATAGTTTTGAAGGCTTCTTTTGGAGTTGATTTCCAGTTTTATTCCACTGTGGTCTGAGAGAGTACTTGATATAATTTTGATTTTCTTAAATTTGTTGAGACTTGTTTTGTGGCCTATCATATGGTCTACCTTGGAGAATGTTCTTTGTGCTGATGAATAAAATGTATATTCTGCATTTATTCTGTAAACATCTGTTAAGTCCATTTGTTCTAGGGTATAGTTTAAGTCTATTGTTTCTTTGTTGACATTCTGTCTTGATGATCTGTCTAGTGCTGTCATGGAGCATTGAAGCCCCCCACTGTTACTGTGTTGCCATCTATCTCATTTCTTAGGTCTAGTATTAATTTTTCTATAAATTCGGGAGCTCCAGTATTAGCTGTATATTGATTTATGACTGTGATATTTTTCTGTTAGACTAATCCTTTTATCATTGTATAATGTTCCTTATGGTCTTTTTAAACTGTTGTTGATTTAAAGTCTGTTTTGTCTGATATAAGAATAGCTACTCCTGCTGGCTTTTGGTGTACATTTGCATGGAATATCTTTTTCCACCCCTTTACCTTAAGTTTATGTGAGTCATTTATGTGAGTCTCTTGAAGACAGCAGATACTTGGTTGGTGGATTTGTATTCATTCTGCCATTCTGCATCTTTTAAGTGGAGCATTTAGGCCATTTACATTCAGTATGAAGGTACTATTCTATTCGTCATGCTAGTTGTTGCCTGAATACCTTGTTTTTGTTTTTCAATTTTGTTATTTGTTTTTGTTTTATAGGTCCCCTGAGATGTATGCTTTAAGGAGGTTCTATTTTGGTGTATTTTGAGGATTTGTTTCAAGCTTTAGAGTTCCTTTTAGCAGTTCTTGTAGTGCTGGCTTGGTAGTGGTAAATTCTCTCAGCATTTGTTTGTCTGAAAAAGACTGTATCTTTCCTTCATTTATGAAACGTAGTTTTGCTGGATACGAAATTCTTGGCTGATAATTGTTTTGTTTCAGGAGGCTAAAGACAGGACCTCAGTCCCGTCTAGCTTGTAGTGTTTCTGCTGAGAAATCTGCTATTAATGTGATAGGTTTTCCTTTGTAGGTTATCTGATCCTTTTGCCTCACAAGCTCTTAAGATTCTTTCATTCATCTTGACGTTAGATAACCTGATGAGTATGTGCCTATGCAATGATCTTTTTGCAATGAATTTTCCGGATGTTCTTTGAGCTTCTTGTATTTGGATGTCTAGATCTTTAGCAAGGGCAGGGTAGTTTTCCTTAACTATTCCCTTAAATATGTTTGCCATACTTTTAGATTTATCTTCTTCCTTGGGAACAGCAGTTCTTAGGTTTAGTTGTTTAACATCATTTCAAACTTCTTGGAGACTTAGAATTTTTAAAAATGAACTTTTTTTTTGTATTTGTTGGATTGGATAATTTCAAAACCCTTGTCTTTGAGTTCTGAAGTTCTTTCTTCTACTTGTTTGATTCTGTTGTTGAGACTTTCCAGTGTATTTTGCATTCCTCGAAGTGTGACCTTCAATTCCAGAGGTTGTGGTTTTTATTTATGCTGTCTATTTATCTAGAGATTTTTTTGTCCATATCCTGTATCTTTTTGTTTTATTTCTTTAAGTTGGTATTCACCTTTCTCTGGTCCTTCCTTGAGTAGCTTAATAATTGGCCTTCTGAATTCTTTTTCTGCCAATTCAAGAGATTTCATCTAGGTGTGCATCCATTGCTGGTGAGCTAGTATGATCTTTTGGGGGTGTTAAAGAACCTTGCTTTGTCATATTACCAAAATTGTTTTTCTGGTTCCTTCCCATTTAGGTAGACTATGTCAGAGGAAAGATCTGGGGCTCAGGGGCTATTCAGATTCTTTTGTCCATGGAGTGCTCCTTTGATGTGGCACTCTCCCCATCCCTAGGGATGGGGCTTCCTGGGAGCCGAACTGCAGTGATTGTTATTTCCCTTCTGGATCTAGCCACCCAGCAGAGCTTCCAGTCTCCAGGCTGGTACTGGGGAGTGTCTGCAAAGAGTCCTGTGATGTGATCTGTCTTCAGGTCTCCAGGTCTCTCAGCTGTGGATACTAGCACCTGCTCAGGTAGAGGTAGGAAGGGAGTGAAATGAGTTATTGGTTGTAATTTTGTTTAGTGAGCCACATCCAGTGCTGATTGTGCTGGCAGTAAAGTTGTCACGTGGACAGACTCAAAATCTCTGATTAGCCAGGTTGTTACAGGCAATGAAATTAGTTGTTATTTTCTCCATTCTTGGTGCAGAGTTGTTCTTCTATGAGTTGCTGTAATGTTTTATGTTGGTTGGTCTCCAGCCGGGAGATGGCGCTTTCAAGAGAGCATCAACAGAGGGCTTCCTGGGAGGACACAAGTTTACCCTAGGGTTACCTAGATGAGTATTCAGGTTTCTGAGGTGGTGGGTAGGGCATAGGGCTCCTGAAAGAGTATGTCTTTTGTCTTTGGCTACCAGGGTGAATAGAGAAAGATCATCAGGTTGGAACAGGGTTAGGCATGTTTGAGCTCAGATTCTCCTTGTGGGGGGCTTGCTGTGGCCACTATGGGGGATGGGGGTTGTGATTCTCAGACCAATGGAGTTATGTTCCCAGAAGGATTATGGCTCCTGTGCTGTGTCATACAGGTCACCAGGGAAGTGAGGGAAAACTAGCAATGACAGGCCTCATCCAGCTCCCACACAGCCAGAAAGGCCAGTCTCACTTCCACTGTGCCTCACCAGCAGCACCGTGTTTATATCCAGGCAGCCAGTGAGCAGGGCTGAGATTCTGCCCCAGGCTACAAGCCTCTCCACTGAGAAAGCAAGCAGGGCTTTCAGGTTTCACACCTCCCTGCCTGCCACAGCTTCTGTGCTCATATCTGTGCTCCCTGTTTGCCTCCCTCCGTGGGATTCTGTCCAGGAAAATTCATTTTCTGTCAAAACTATTACAAAGTTTAGCTATAAGTTTCCTTCTTCCTGTGGTCCTTCCCCAATTCCACTGGCAGCCCTCCCCCAGGGACTCCTGTGAGGGAAAGTCAGAAATGGCTTCCCTGGGGACCAAGAGGGCCCACACTGCTCTTCCTGCTGCTTCCTCTTCATCTATATTTCACTCGGCTCTCTAAATTCATCTCAGCTACAGGTAAGGTCAAATCCTTCTCCTGTAATCTGGACTTTCAGGTCCCCAATGAGGATGTGTGTTCAGGGGTGGATTTCCCCCCTGCTCACACTTTAGGCACTCACAGTTTTTTGGCTGTCTCATAGAGTCTGCAGCGGCAAGCCACTTCCTTCAAAGGGTCTGTGGATTCCCTTGGCTTTCCTGGTATGTTCCTACGATAGTTCTTAAAGCAAAAGTTCATGTGAGTGTCCACGTGCTGCTCTGTCTGTCTAAGTGGAAGCTGCAAGTTAGTCCTGCCGCCTATCCGCCATCTTCATACCCACATTTTAGTTTTTTAGTCACAGGCTTTAAATACATCTTAATTAACTGAAAAGCCCTTGAAAAACCAAGAAAAGGTCAAAGAAAGTGTTTCAAGATGAAGGTCTCTTCACTGATAATTTGGGTAAGGCAGCCTTTCATGAAAAGACTCTGAAATTTTAACAAACTTTCTGTAAAACCATTTTTAATGGTCTTTGGACATATCTAAAGTACCTTCTAGCCGTATTTATTACACAGCACTTTATGGGAATAAATTTGCTACTCTTTCCTGATGAACAGTTTGCATTAACCAGATTTAACCAGAGATTTTGGGTCTGTTTATATTTTATTACTGTGATCCATTTTCTTCTAATATAATCCCCAGGGGAAACAAGTTGCTTTAATTCACTGACCATAGAATCAAGTGCCACCACCCCTACCCTCAGAGGCTCAGACTCTGAACTTTCTTCAGTTTTAAAAACTAACTGCTTACCTCCATCTGGAACTATTTTGCTGGCTCTTCTTCCTCCTTTCACCCTCTAATTATAAGAATTCCAGAAAGAAGTCTTATTCTTTCAAAGGTAATATTTGAGAGCCACTAGATGCCAGACGCTGTGTTAGGTATGGAATACAACAGTCAACAATGCAGTTTATCCTCTGCTTTCTCTCCAATTAAGAGAGCTAAAATGAACCAAGAACTAATATGTGTGAGGTCCTAATCTAGGTGCCTTATATGCATTCATTCTTCTAATTCTCACAACTATACTAAGAAGTAGATATTAATTTAATCCCTATTTTACAAGTAAGCAGAGTAGGGCAGAGACAGAATAAGCAACTTGCTCAAAGCCATACATTAAGAGGTAAGCCCATGCTAAATTGCCAGCACTGCTTTTCGAAAAATGCCATGAGATGTATAAATTAGGCCTTCTGGGAGAAGGTGACGTATCTTGTAGAATGGAATGGATGAATTTATTTTATTTTATTTTATTTTTTTTGAGATGGAGTCTTGCTCTGTTGCCCAGGGTGGAGGGCAGTGGTGCAAAAATCTTGGCTCACTGCAACCTCCGCCTCCTGGGTTCAAGTGATTCTCCTACCTCAGCCTCCTGAGTAGCTGGGATTACAGGCGCACACCACCACGGCTGAGTAATTTTTGTATTTTTAGTAGAGACGGGGTTTTACCATGTTGGCCAGGCTGGTCTCAAACTCCAGACCTCAGGTGATCTGCCCACCTCGGCCTCCCAAAGTGCTGGGATTACAGGCGTGAGCCACCATGCCCAGCCTGGATGAAATTTTTAAATGTGGCTGTGAGCATGGGGGTGAGAGTGCAGAGTAAAAGATGTACCACTTGCATATAATATGCTGCGTGTCGAAACATATTTACCTCAAATCGTTTTTTTTTTTTAATTTTTTTTTGAGATGGAGTCTTGCTGTGTCACCCAGGCTGGAGTGCAGTGATGTGATCTTGGCTCACTGCAAGCCCCACCTCGTGGGTTCACGCCTTTCTCCTCCCTCAGCCTCCTGAGTAGCTGGGACTACAGGTGCCCACCACCACGCCTGGCTGATTTTTTCTATTTTTTAGCAGAGATGGGGTTTCACCATGTTAGCCAGGATGGTCTCGATTTCCTGACCTCGTGATCCACCCGCCTCAGCCTCCCAAAGTGCTGGGATTACAGCCATGAGCCACTGCGCCCGGCCTCAAAATCTTATCTTTTTTGCTGCTGCTGTCATCAACTAGCTTTATTTTATATATCTAAAGTATAAAACATGATTATTTTAAAACATTTTATAATTCACATCCCATGTTCAAGTGACTGATGTTGTGCTGCATTTGTTGGGGATGTGATTGAAAATACACAGGCACTGGTACTGTCCACCACTGCTATCTTTGGTTTCTACCTAGTCCTACTCTTGCTTGGTTGGCCTGACAATTTTAATAGCTAAGGCAGGAGACTACAGACACTCTTTCAAGTGGATAATTGTGGATAATGCATTCAGCTAAATTGAAATTAATTGTAGCTATATTTAGATAATAAAATGGTTCTATTGAAAATAGGGCTCAGACTTGTATAGAGCAAAAAATTAATCTCTGTGTTGTATTGCTTAGGCAATCTGCTACTCTCCTGATACGATATTAGAATGAGGTTACTTAACTCTTACTGAATTTTTTTAGCTTTTTAGTTTACCCTCCTCACTTTTTCCTCTCATTCGTTTATCTCTTTCATTGTCTTATTTGAGCTTTTTCCAGTCCTTGTATTTTTCACAATAATTTCCTTGTAAGTCCTTTAGGGTAAAATGTAAACACTAAACGGAGAAATGTAAATCTGCAAAGAGACTTTGGCAGCTTTGTTTTCTGTTTATTTACTTATTTAGGAATTCATTCTTTAGTTTGCCAGAAAGCAATCCTGTTTATAAACACTAGAACCAGTGCTGGAAATATGATTTTCTTTATAATATAATCTTAGGTAAACTTTTCAACATATAAGAACATCTAGATAGTGTTATAAATAATGTTAATCCAATAAAATATGAAATTTACACATATTGATTTCCATTGCGAGTTAGAATATACTGATACATATGCCATTAGTGCTCTAACAACCACTTCCTTTTGTTGCCATATTCAAACAAAATGTAGATTGTTAAGGGCAACCTGTCTCCTTTTTTGCCTCAAATAGTTGTATTTAGTTGCAACATGCTGTGAACAGAATGGATTTAATTTAGAAGCTTCTTTGGTGTATAAAAATATTCAATATATGATATTAAAAACCATTTGTATAAAAGAAACCCAAAGGATGCATTTTGACTTTTTAATCTATAACAAATTATTTTAATTTGGGAATGCATGCAAATATGAACATGGTATACAGGGCTTGTGTATTATAAGGTTAAACTGTTCAAGTGTATTGGGAACTGCAAGTTTTCTAGCTGAATTTTGAGATAATAGCATCATTTTTGAAATTTTGAGTTAAAAATTTTGGGATAATTTTTTATAACAGCATTATTTATTCAGAGTAGTGGGAACTGCAGGTTTTCTAGTTGAACTTTGAGATAAAAGTATCATTTATTCCGATGTTACATATATTTAAGAAGAAAGGATGTTACTAATTTGTGTAGATTTGGGTGGGCAGATAAGAGTTGAGTCAGGCCCTGCCCTAAAAGATGTCTTTTTCTAACTTTTTAGACTTTGGAAATCATTACAGAAACAAAGTATTCCTTTGTATATTATGGTCTCCATAGATGTATTTAAAGAATCTAAAGGTCAGAAATTCAGTCAGATGCTGCATAATGATGTTCTGGTAAACAACTGATTGTCGTGACCATATATGACGGTGGTCCCATAAGATTGCAATGGGGCTGAAAAATTTCTGCTGCATGGTGGTGTCTTGATGATCCTGACATGCAGACTTAGGCTAATGTGTGCGTTTGTGTCTTAGTTTTTAGCAAAAACATTTTAAAAGTAAATTAAAAAATTAAAAATAGAAAAAATCTTATAGCATAAGGCTATAAAGAAGAAATATTTTTGTACAGCTATACAATGTGTGGTTTTTTTCTTTGTTTTTTTTAACTGAAATTTTTTAAAATTTCGCTGGTTTATAGGGTACAGGTGGGTCTTGGTTACATAGGTAACTTCTTTAGTGGTGATTTCTGAGATTTTAGTGCACACATCAACAGAGCAGTGTACACTGTACCCAATATGTAGTCTTTTATCTCTTATCCCTCTCCTAACCTTCCCAACAGTCCCCAAAACCTGTTATATTATTCTTATTTCTTTGTGTCCTCATAGCTTGGCTCCCACTTATAAGAACATACGATATTTGGTTTTCCATTGCTTCTCTTCTACATCCAAAATATACTCATTCTCTACCTAAAGAAGACAGCTCAATCATCCCATCCAATCATAATATCAGGCTCAAAGTTCAAGATATTGTGGTAGTCTCTCTGTAAAGCATGAATGTGATTCCTCTGATCCAGAGACTTAAGAGCTATAAAAGGTGAATTATCTATTTTCCATAAGTTTAATATACAAAGGTGGAACAGGGATGGTTAATTTCATTTCAACAAACTGGAATAAAGTCTCCTATTCTTGAAAGGGAAAGAATGGGAGGCATAACAGTCATTAGGTCATATATATTCTGAAATCCTACAGACTCCATAAGGGCCACTTACCCTGGAGGTGAGGAATGTTTCTTAATTAGTCACTGTTTATGCTCCCTAAGAGTAGCTTCTGAGGACATTTTTCTCCATGGCTTTTTGCTCACCTTCTTTTTCATGATCCTTCTTGGCCACATCGGAAAAGGGGACTGGAGAATATGCCTTCCTTGGGGGCTTTGTGGCTTCCTCATCTTCCCTCCTACTCATTAAAGTTGTAATGTAAAAGTTGATTTAAGTCTGAAACAAAATCTTTTAATGCAGCATATGGCTCTTTTGTCAGTACAAAATTTCTCATAAACATCTTAGATTTAATATTTGATTCTTGTCAATTCCATGTGCCAATAGTTATGCCAAGTTTTTTCATCTGTCTCTATCTCTAGACATGTTACTGTCTCTATAGACATATAGCTGATATGTGGATAATTAATTGGTTTTGTGCATAATCACATCTTTACCTCTTTCCAAAGCTATCCTTTTCAACTAAAATTACTGAATGCCGTCTTAATTATTCAAGTATTTGTTGAATGCAATGTTTACATTAAGTATTGAACTTAAAGTTTCATCAATTCTAGATTTATAGTTGGAGCTTAGTAGTGAGATTTGAGAACTGATTGCATTTTCCAATTCTGCAACTCACAGAAATTCTGATATTCTCTCTTTCATTTCTGCTTGCAAACTGGCCAGTTCTTTTCTGAATTGTTTTGTTTTATGACTGCAGACAACAGCAAGAAAATGTGCCCCTAACATTTGTGATTTCAACTTTTTCACCTAAGGCCACATGCTTATTGTTTCCATTATCTAATTTTTAAATTGTGGTTATCAATTTTCCCCAGAGTTTTGCTACTGTAAAACATGTCACCTTGTTTCTATCTGCCAGTAACCATCTCCCTTCCACCTGCTGCCTAATCCCAAAGCCAATGCCATGTGAAGTTCTGTTCAAGCAGCACCCCACTCCTGGTACCAATTTTGATGTCAGTCAACTTATACAAAATTATGTAGTGCTAACAATTTCCACATTTCACAAACTCATAATTAACAAAAGTTTACTTCTTACTTTGCTTGTTTTTCAAGGGCTAACTGTGACTTTTCCCATCACCTTCATTCCCAAACATAGGTTAAAGAAACAGCTACTATTTGGGACATTGTGGTTTTTTTCTGGGTCTTTTTTTTGTTTGTTTGTATTGTGGCAGAAGGAAAATAATACAATAGAACCATTCAGGGAGTTTTATGGCTTATATTTGGAAGCAAAATGTGCACTTGGCCAAATTAAATCACATAGCCAAGTATGACTTCAAGGATAAAGGATATGAGAATCTGTAATCCTTCTGCAAGGAGCACTAAATATTTTGATCAATAATACAGACTACCCCAGCCATCCTCTTTTTTATGCAGAATGAAATCAGATGAACATTTATTTATTTCTGCCTTATGTTTTGTCTGCCTCTTCATCTGAATTTGTTCTAACTGAATATGCAAAGTATTAGTATACAGAAAGTTTATGTTGGAAGTTATGCTCTTTTTCCCCCCTAGAAATTGTTGCATCTCAATGTGTTGCTAGAATTGTAAAAGAAATGTTTATAACATTCTGATGATGAAGCCAAAATTGCAGAATGAATAAAGGAGAGGAAGAAGAAACCTGTTCCTTGAAGATAATATTAAGCCACTGAGTCAACTAACTCAGGAAATGCCTTTCACCTCCCACCATGATTCTGAGGCCTCCCCAGCCATGTGGAACTTTAAGTCCAATTAAACCTCTTTTTCTTCCCAGTCTCAGGTATGACTAACAAAAGAAGTGTAAGACTTGTACATTGAAAATTACAAAACTTTGCTGAAAGCAATTAAAGAAGACCTAAATAAATGGAGAGACGTTCCATCTTTGTGGATTGGAAGATTCAATATTAAGATAAAAATTCTCTACTAATTGAGCTATGGATACAATATAGTCCCCATCAAAATTCTGGCTGGCTTTTTTGCATAATTTGACAAGTAGATACTAAAATTTATGTAGAAATGCAAAACATACAGAAAAGACAAAACAATTTTGAGAAAGAAAAAGTTGGAAGACTTTTGCTTCCCAATTTCAAAACTTACTATTAATAACGATTATTAAGACAGAGTGGTACTGGCGTAAGGGTAGGCATATAGGTCAACAAAACACAAGAGTTCAGAAATAAATCTTTATAGCGAATTGATATTTGACAAATATGCCAAGAAAAGTCATTGGGGAAAGGATAATCTTTTCAACAAATGGTCACTGGGACAATTGAATATCCACATGCAAAAAAAGATGAACTTATACCCTTACCTTATGCCATATGTAAAAATCACAGTCTTAAATGTATGCTAAAACAATAAAACTTTTAGAATAAAATATTGTAGAAAATATTTGAGACCTTAGGTTAGGCAAAGATTTCTTACATTTGACCAAAGGCTTAGCTCATAGAAGAAAAAATGGTAAGTTGAACTTCATCAAAATTCAAAACTTTTTCACTTTAAGTCTGAAAATAAGAATACAAGCAATAGATGGGGTCAAAACACATAGCTGATAAAGGACTTGCATCCAGAATATACAAATAACTTGTAAAACTCAATAAGATAAATAACTCAGTCAAGACTGGTCAAAATATATAAACATATTTTACCAGAGAAGATACAGGAATGGCTACTGAGCACAGGGATAAAATGCTCAACAGCATTACTCCTTAGAGAAGTGCAAATTAAAACCACAATGAGACACCATTTCACCCCTGCTGGAATGACTATAATAAATTACAGTAACAAATGTTTGTGAGAATGTAGAGAAATGGAAACACTCATACATTGCTGGTGGGAATGTAAAATGTAGCTATTTTCAAAAACAGTTTGGAAGTTTTTCAAAAAGTTAAACATGAAACTACCATACAAGCCAGCAGCCCCACTCCTTGGCATCTATCCAAGAGAAAAGAAAACAAGTCCACACAAAGGCTTGTATGTGAATGCTCATAGCAGCATTATTTGCAATAGCTAAAAACTAAAAACAACCCAAATGTCAACTAGTTAATAGACAAAATGTGGTATATTCATGTAATTGAATATTATTCAACAATTAAACTAGTCAACCACTTACAAATTCTACATCATGGAGAAACCTAAAAGATTATGCTAATTATAAGAAAGACATAATTTATATGATATGTTCAGAAAAGGCTAATTTATTGAGTTAGAAAGTAGCTTAGTGGTTGCCCGGATCTAGGGATGGGAAGCTGGATTAACTGTCAATGGACGTGAGGGATCTTTTGTTGCGGGAGGATGAAGATGTGCTAAAACTGATTTATGGCTACGTTTGCACCACCCAGTAAACCTGCTGAAAATCATTTAAATTGTATGGTTGAAATTGGTGAATTTTATTACATATTTTATATATATGAATAAAACTGTTTTTAGGAATCGCATGTGGTGATATGCCAAAACACAGAAGGAGATGAAGACAGAACAATTAAAAATGTCATCTTGGGCTTTCCTACCAGTTTAGGAGGATCATAATGAGATGACCAATTGGTTTAAAACAATTTATCTTCTGGTGTTATTTCTGCTTTTGGTGGCCACAGTCTGTGGTGGCTAGGTAGCCTCTGTCCTTTAGGAAACATAAATGTAGACAGAGGACGATTGCTCTCTAAAAATACTGAAAAACAAAAGTCACAGATAAAAGCTACAAGAGCATCTTTTTATTCTCAAAAGTTTCACCAGCTGCTACCATAATCTTTTCAAGTGTTCATTTTGTCACTGTATAATTCACAGAGTTTCATGTGGTTGTTGTTGACTCTGAGTTTTCTCTAAGGTCAGTTTCCAGGAGCCAGATACTGTTTCAGTTGGTTTTAAGTAAGGATTTGTATGTTCTCTGAAGTGAAATAGTTCACTCTGAAATGAGCTTATGGAGATAACTGTTTAAAAAACTAAGCCTTGTATTTCTGGAGCAAAATTAATTTGGATGGTTCATTAGTTAGTTTATAACAGCTAATGATCCTTGTTAATGTCTTCTTGAGATAAAGAGCCTTCTATTGGTTGATCTCATTTACTCATTCACAGACATAGGCGTTCATTCAGCAAATTTTATTGAGCATCTCTTCTTAGCACTAATCTAGGTTCTGGGAATGTATCAGTGAACTCCACCTGAAGAAAGAAAAAAATAAATAAACAATGACATAAGCAGGGTAATTTCACAAGACGGGAGGTGACATGAGAAAGAGCAGCCAAAGGAACTATTGTAGATAGGCTGATGAGAGAAGTCTGTGTGTGGAGGTCAGACGTGAGCTAAGGTCTGAATGATGGGAAGAAACTAACCACGTGAGGATCTGGAGAGAGAGTAAAACAGGCCTAGAGAATATAAAAGAAAAGACCTTTAGGAGAGATTGATTGGGTCTGGAGTGTTTTTGAGAATATGGAAGCAAATGTTGTTAGAGTATGATGATGCAGGATCATAGCATATGTATTATAGGTCATAGTAAGAAGTATGAATTGAGTCTAATTGCAGCAGAAAGACTTGAGCAGGGGGAAGGTTTTTAAGAAGGCAGTAACAATCTGATTTATATTTAGATCAGTTTGGTTGTTAAATGGAAAATAGAATGGGGCAGGGGATGAAGTGCATAGTTAACAGACCAATTGAAAGACTTTTCCAACACGTAGGAAGGGAGATAGTGATATCTTGGACCATGGTAGTAGCAATAGAGATGGAAAGAAATGGCTAGATTTCTATTTTTTTCTTTAGTGCTTCTTAATTGTTTAAAGGTGGAGGATGAAATTAGATATATCAAAGAGGGTGTTTAGATGTTTAATCTCAATAACTGGAAGGATGATGGTATCATTTGCTGAGATGGGGAAGATAGGAGAAGAAACAGATTTTAAAAAATCAAAAGTTCTTCTGTTTTTATTAAGTCAAATATAAAATCATAGTAGTCATCCTAGTAGAATATCAAGTATCATAGTATTTAAATCTGGAGCTCAAAGGAAAGGTCAGGAATGAACACATATGTTTGAGAGTTACTGGCATATAGATGGCATTTAAATCCATAATTTCAGTCTCTAGAGGAGATCACCTAGGGAAGAGAAAAGTGCTCAACTCGAATTCTGGGGCACACAAACACTTAAAAGTTGAGTAGAAAGAATGCAAAAAAGGCCAAATAAGCGAAGCAGGTTGAGTGGAGACTATGTTGCCTAGAAGGTGCATCTCCATCCAAAGGCTCTGCTGCCACTCAGCTCCTCCTGTGTGTAGCTAGGCAGTGCCATAAGGAATTGTACTGAAGCCTGAGGCAAAAGGGACAATGTGTATTTCTCTATACACTTACCAAAATATCTTCCCATATTTTGAACTAAGCGGAAGAAGTTATTAAAAGTTCTACAATAAAAAGTGACTATATCTAAAGCTTTATTATCCAATCTATTTGCATATCATCTTCAATGCTCATAAACCTGCCCAGTGGCAGGGCTTCATGGACAATTGACCTCAGTGTACAGGGCTGATTAGAAATGACTTTGCGTGGCACAGTAATGGAGGGTTGTAAAACACATGAACAACAGCCTCACTTCATTTAAAATTGTTTTTTCTAATCACAGATTTTTTGCATTAATATTGATTACTTAAAGATTGCATTAAAATATTATTATTGTTATTATTATTATTATTAGAGACAGGATCTTGTCCTGTCACCTAGGCTGGAGTGCAGTGGCATGATCATCACTCACATAGCCTTGAACTATTCGGCTCAAGCAGTCCTCCCACCTCAGCCTTCAGAGTAACTGGGACTACAGGTACACCCAATTATGTTTGGCTTATTTTTTAACACAAAGTATTACCTTGTTTTATTAGTTATTTGGCACCCCTTGACATTATGCACTCTCAGAATATTTGATTTTCTTCATTGTAATCCTGATCCTGGACTCAGGGCAGAATTTTCCCCATTTTTAAAGAGAAACTGACAATCCAGATTTTGGTGTGAAATCTCACATTTTAAATATATTGGCTAGTCAAAAAAGTTAAAAAATGCAGTGTTGGCCAAAGCTCTAGGAGTTCTACCATAAGGCATTCTAGTATGAAAATCCCATTGAACCGGACATCTAGTTGTAGTTTTAACCTAACTACATGACACGCTAACTTTTCTGGGGCTCATTTTTTATATTATTAAAAGTAAACATCTATGACCCAGTGTAAGGCACGGCAATTATAATTTTACAGAATACTAACTTGACTAAATCCTGTGGATCTGAAGTATAAATGTTAGATTTAACCATATGAAATTACTGATAATAAGCCTTCTTTTCAGATAGGGTCTTGCTGGAGTTTAATGGCATAGTTATGGCTCACTGCAACCTCTACCTCCCAGGGCCTCAAGCAGTCCTCCCACTCTCAACCTCCCAAGTAACTGGGGACCAGCAGCATGTGCCACCATGCCTGGCTAATTTTTTTACTTTCTTTTAGAGACAGGGTTTTGCTATGTTGCTCAGGCTGATCTCAAACTCTGGGTTCAGGCAATCTACACTCCTCTGCCTCCCAAAGTGATGGGATTACAGGCATGAGCCACCACCCCCAGCCTAATCAGCCATTTTGGATCAAACATGAAATCCATTTGGTTCAAGCTGATAGTTTTGTTTCAGCCTGTTGAGCCTGAGAGCACGATGAACCAAGCAGCACTCTGCTGAGCCTGTGGTAAGGGAAAACTGCTCCCCTATATTTACAGCAAGATCAGGAGTTTGGCCAGAAACCTCTGGCCAGAAATCTGTAGCCAGATGACAAGGGCCAGTGATAGGGACAGGATCATGACTTGCCTTTTTTTCTGCCATAGCTGCAGCTAATTTGATGTGAGTTCCTGTTCCCAGAGGCTCTCACTTAGGTGCTTTCTCTCTATACAGGCCTTCAAGTGGTCTATATCTGAGTCCATTTGGGTTTCTGACTTGGATCTGGGTGGTTTATGTATATGAAAATCTTAAGCCTTCATTGTCTTTAAAGCAACACTGTTTTGAAATAAACAGCTGAAATGAAGTCTCTATCAATGCTTGTGCATTCATTTTTATCCAGGAGAGGTAACTGAGGTTGGCATTAACCAAGCATAAAATGTAACTGTTCACTAACCTCTTCCAATCTGAGTGCGCGCACACACACACACACACGCACACACTCCATGTATAGAGTTCTTAAAATGATTATCTCATTAGTTTAAGGTGGGCCTTATAGTAATATACATAGTAGTTTTCCTACTCCCTTAGTTAATTCAAAGCTACAGCTAATGCTTGCAATTCAGATGTATGTTGATTTCAGGCCACATTACTTGTTGTCAAACTCAATTCTTTAGTTCACAAGGGAACACAAAAGTCTTAAACTGTTCATGTCAGTCTGATATTTTGTGCTTCAACATGTAATAATACATTTTAAAAAAACATACGGGCTGGGTGCAGTGGCTCACACCTGTAATCCCAGCAATTTGGAAGTCCGAGGTGGGTGGATCACTTGAGGCCAAGACTTCAAGACCAGCCTGGCCAACATGGTGCAGCCCCGTTTCTACTAAAAATGCATGGTGGTGTGCACCTGTAATCCCAACTACTAGGGAGGCTGAGACACGAGAATCACTTGAACCTGGGAGGCAGAGGTTGCAGTGAGCCCAGGTCCTGCCACTGCATTCCAGCCTGGGTGGCGGAGCAAGACTCTGTATCAAACACACACACACATACCATAGAATCTCCTTTTATACATTAGGATACTAGAGAGTTTTTAATTCAATTCAAGAAACATAATAGGTGTTAAATGCCTATATGTTGAATGAATAAGAATGTTTTGGATATTTACTGTAGGCTTGATGTTGTAATAACAAAATGTAAAAAGACCTTGCTTTTTCAGAGTATAGGAATAATGGAGTTTGCATCCATTTCATTAAAAATAGGCCCAAAATATATCCTCATTTTATAAAAATGAGGATATATAAAACAGCCTTATTTTATACCATCTACAATTCAAGTTTTCTCTTGCTTATGGTCATTGTGCACTCTAATTTTAAAAGTAATAGAGTGGTTTTAAGAGAGCATTAAAAAAGGATAATATTAAGATTTTATAGTTTAGAGAATAAACTGTTTCTCAGATTAAATAAATGTTATGTATAACCTTAATTTACGCTTAAAATTTTTTTCTTATTTGAGGGAGTACAACAATAATATATGGTAGGGAAAGGAGAAACAAAACCTTCCTCTTCCCCCTGGAGGATATTAGGTGGAAAGAAACATGGCTAGAGCTTAACAAGGAAAAGGCCTGTGTAGAACTGAGGGGATGTAGTGGACAGAGTAGCTAGCCTCCAAGTTATCTTTCAGTAGTCACCACCTCCAGTATTCATGTACTCATGTAGTCTTTTCTCACATCACACAGTGGTCAGTCTGTGTGACCAATAGAATATGGTAGATGTAATGATACGTTACTTCTAAGATTAGGTTTTAAGACTTGGCCATCTTAGTCTCTCTCTCTCCCTCTCTCTCCCCCCTCTCCCCCTCCCTCCCTGGGATGGATCACTCTGGAAAATACCAAGTTTGTGTCATGGGGATCCTCAAGAAGCCCCATGGAGATGTCTACCTGGCGAATAACTAAGGCTTCCAGTCATCAGCCAGCAAGGGACTGAGGACTCCAATCAATAGCCATAAGCATGAGCTTAGAAGTGGTTCCTCTAGCTCCAGTCTTCCCATTCCTGGATTCCTAACCCTCCAACAATGAGATAAAAAGTGTTTGTTGTTTTAAGGCACAAAGTTTTCATCTAATTTGTTACGCAGTACTAGATAACTAATAGATGAGTCCTACCTCTCCAAAGTAGACCCATAAAACTCAAATTCCAGCATCCTGTGCATCTACAACATAGATTGTGCATTCTAAACTCCACCACATAGATTCTCCCATGCTAGATTTCAATTCAGCAATGGGCAATTTAAATACTGAGGTCCTCTATAGAATCCTTTTAGCTGGTGATGTAGTGGGTAAGAATTTGGCTTTGAGGGATGCTGGTGGTTGCAATGTCCATTTACTGGGATTGAGTGACATTAGTATTGCAGAAACAACAGTGGTAGTTTTTCACCCTGTCAGTTCTGCAGGATGGTTTTAGTCCTTTATCCTGGAATTTCAGTTTTAAATGGAATCCTCCTAGTCCTAGTCAATCCACCTCCTAGCAATTCTGCAAGCTTTCCAATATCCCTTTCAGTTTCTGCTGCTTGCAACTAGAAACCCTGACTGATACAGAGGAGAACTGCCAGTGAAAAGGAATTGCCCTTTCTATAGATAGAATACGGGTACTTTTGCATGAAAGCTGAGGGGAGTATACCTAAGGAGTAAATCAGAATAGAGTTTTGAAATAATTGGGGCATAAAAGATTTTGCCATAGGGCTTTCTAAAAGGGAAAGAGATAATCTCTGTAGGGACCTGATGTGG
Organism: Mandrillus leucophaeus; assembly: GCF_000951045.1. NCBI lineage: Eukaryota > Metazoa > Chordata > Mammalia > Primates > Cercopithecidae > Mandrillus > Mandrillus leucophaeus. The sequence goes on along the minus strand of NW_012106141.1, from coordinate 4,299,699 downwards.
CAATAAAGTCCATCAACCCTTTTGTCTGTGGAAATATTCAGTGGATGGGAAAGCTAATTTTTATTCACTGCACTAGCATTATTACACGGAAGTATTTTATAATGATCCTGAGTCATCAGGATCTTTTAAATTATGTTCATTGATTTGCTATGATAGTCAAGTTTTGCAACACCTTAGACAGATTAGAGATATTTCAGTGAGAAATGGTTTAAGATAAAAAGTCTCCATCAAGTGATTACAACAGAAGGTTATTTGTAAAACTCACTTGTATGGTATAACTCATTGCTCAACATTGCCACACAAATATGCTGTTGCTGTAGGTGCTAGATAATCATTTATTTCAGTTTAAATTTTTCAGTAGCAAATTTTTGCTAGTAGTTATATATAAACTTTCATGGATGATCAGCTTATTTAACAGAGAAGAAACTCTGATTCCTGACTTCATTTACTTCCTTTACATGTAAAGATACAATCAATCAAGAAACACATTCAACAAAATATTTGTAACAGCAACTATTATTGATTTAACTATTAATTTCTATATTATATTCACCTAGTTTTTCTATAAGTATAGCTTCAAAATGTTTATGTTTTAAAGCATCCACTACAAATGTTAATGTCCAAAGCAAGTCTTCAGAAATGTCAAAATTTGAGTGTCTCTTTGTTAATAAATATTCAGCATTAACAGGACATCTAGATCTGGCTGACTGATTGTCAGGAATGTTGTACAAATATTAAATCATTGGTGGACTAAATAAGTGAATTTTAGAATCTCTTCCAATTTTGAAATTTTGTGAGCATCTATGATGTATACTGTTAGAGTTACCAAATTAGAACTCATAGTTTAACAAATACTTTTTTTCTTGTGGTGAATTTAATTCCATCTCAAATGTTTAGAACTGGGTACAATTTAAACAATATGCGTATTCTTTAGAGAAATTACCTTTATTAAAAGAATAAAGTTAAATGAATTGAGACTCCAGGAAAATTATCTAGTCCATTACAAATTCTTAGTTAAATGTCAAACATTTTGTATGTTTAAAACAAAAACAACTTTTTAAACCAATAGTTGTTTAAATGTTTTGGCTTAATTTAAATTATATAAATATATATAT
>NW_012106141.1:4296276-4297474 GCF_000951045.1 Mandrillus leucophaeus | reverse complement strand
CTCGCCCGGCTAGTTTTTGTATTTTTTTTAGTAGAGACGGGGTTTCACCGTGTTAGCCAGGATGGTCTCGATCTCCTGACCTCATGATCCGCCCGTCTCGGCCTCCCAAAGTGCTGGGATTACAGGCTTGAGCCACCGCGCCCGGCCCCATTTTTCTTATTATAGCCATCCTAGTGTGTGTAAAGTGTTCTCTCATTGTAGATTTGATTTGCATTTCTCTGGTGACTAATGATGTTGAACATCTTTCCATGTGCTTATTGGCCATATATCTTCTTAGGAGAAATATTGATTCCAATCCTTTGGCGATTTGTCTTTCTATTATTGAGTTGTAAGTTCTTTACATATTATTGGGTGGAAACAGTAGACACTGGGGACTTTAAAGGGAGAGGGGCAGAGGGACTCAAAGGTTGGAAAAACTACAAATTGAGTACTATGTTCACTATTTGGGTGATGGGTTCACTAGAAACCCAAGCCCCCACATTACACAATACACCTATGTAACACACCTGCATAAGTACCCCCTGAATCTATATTTTTAAAAAAATATTATTGATACAAGTCAAGAGTTCTTGATACAAATCCCTTGATACAAGTCTCTGTATTCATGATACAAGTCCCTTATCAGATAAATTATTTTCAAATTTTTCCCCATTCTGTGAATTGTCTTTTTCTTTTCTTGATGATATCTTTTGAGGAACAAAGGTTTATAATTTTGATGAAGACAAATTTATCCATTTTTTCTTTCTATGGTTTTGACACTTATATGGCTATAGGTGTCATAGCCACAAAACCGTGTCCTGACCCCAAGTTATGAAGATTTAAACTTCTATTTTCTTCTGTGTTTTAGTTTTAGCTTTTACGTTTAGGTCTTTAAGATATTTTGAATTAGTTTTTATAAACAGTATGAGGAAGAACTAGAACTTCATTGTTTTGCATGTGGATTGTCTCAGCACCATTTGTTGAAAAGATGATTTATTCTTTCCTCATTCAATGGTCTTGGCACCCTTGTGAAAAATCAATGGATTATAGATACATGAGTTTATTTCTGGACTCTCAAATCTATCCCAGGAATCTATAAATCCATACTTATGTCTGTCAGTACTGCACTATCTTGATTATTATGACTTTGTAGTAAGTTTTGAAATCAGGAGGTATGAGCCCTCCTACTTTGCTCCTCTTTTGCAAGATTTGTTTTTGA
>NW_012106141.1:4289801-4290841 GCF_000951045.1 Mandrillus leucophaeus | reverse complement strand
TGTGTGTGTGTGTGTGTGTGTGTGTTCTACTTCCAAAACACATTTCAAATCTATTCATTTTGCTCTATTTCTCTGGGAATATCTGCTAAATCAAATAACCTGGGCTACTGCCATTGCCTTCTACCACTCTCCCTGCTTCCTCTTTTGCCTTCCTCCAAGCCTTCTGCACACGGCAGCCAGAATGAATATGTGTCAGTCATGTATCATTTTTTTCCCTTAAAATCCATCTGGGGCTTCTCTCTGCCCTTAGTATATAAATCCTAGTTTCACAAGTATGGCCAGCAAAGCCCTCTAGGTCCTCACAGGTACCTACATCTCCAACTTTATCTCTACCCCTAGTCTCTTTTTCCCCTGTCTGCATTTTCTTTTGTGGTATAGTAATATTGACTTATTATAATGTTTTCAAGGTTTATCATCTTTTAGCATGTTTTAGCACTTCATTCCTTTTTATTGCTGAATAATAGTCCGTTGTGTGGATTTACTGCATTATCTAACTTATCCCCAGTTGATGGATATTTGAGATTTTTCCCCCACTTTTTGGCTATTAAGAATAATGCTTCTGTTTCAGTTTCTGTTGCTTGCAACTGGAAGCCCTGACTGATACAGAGGAAAACTGCCAGTGAAAAGGAGATGCCCTTTCTATAGATAGAATATAGGCATATTTTTGTGTGAACATGTATTTTCATTTATCTGGGGTGTATACCTAGGAGTAGAATTGCTGGGTCATATGGTAACTCTACGTTTAATCTTTACAGGAACTGCCAAACTGTTTTCCAAGCATCTGTACCATTTTATATTCCTACCAACCATTGTAAAAGTTCCAATTTCTCCACATTCTTGCCAGTACTTGTCACTTACCCATTTTTCTTTTTTTTTTTGAAACGGAGTCTCGCTCTGCTACCCAGGCCTTAGTGCAGTGGCGCGATCTCAGTTCACTGCAAGCTCCACCTCCTGGGTTCACGCCATTCTCCTGCCTCAGCCTCCCGAGTAGCTGGGACTACAGGCACCCGCCACCTCGCCCGGCTAGTTTTTGTATTTTT
>NW_012106141.1:4256343-4288461 GCF_000951045.1 Mandrillus leucophaeus | reverse complement strand
TGGAGTCTCACTCTGTCACCCAGCTGGAGTGCAGTGGCGCAATTTCAGCTCACTGCAACCTCCATCTCCCGGGTTCAAGCGATTCTCCTGCCTCAGCCTCCTGAGTAGCTGGGATTACGGGCGTGCACCACCACATCCAGCTGATTTTTGTGTTTTTAGTAAAGGTGAGGTTTTACCATGTTGGTCAGGCTGGTCTCGAACTCCTGACCTCATGATTCGCCCACCTCAGCCTTCCAAAGTGCTAGGATTACAGGCGTGAACCACTGTGCCCAGCCCAAGATTTTAATAACAATTGTATTGAATTTGACAATCAATCTGGGGAGTATTGTCATCTTAATATTAAGTCTTCCAACATGGACTGTCTTCCATTTATTTAGGTCTTCATTAATTTTAATGATGTTTGGTAGTTTTCAGTGTACAAGTTTTGCATTTCTTTGTTAAATTTACTCCTCAATCTTTTCTTTTCTTTTCTCTTGAGACAGAATCTCATTCTGTCACCCAGGCTGGAGTGCAGTGGCACGATTTCGGCTCATTGCAACCTCCACCTCCTGGGTTCAAGCAATTCTCCTTCCTCAGCTTCTCGAGTAGCTGAGATTACAGGCACACACCACAATGTCCAGCTATTTTTTGTATTTTTAGTAGAGACAGAGTTTCACCATCTTGACCAGGCTGGTCTCGAACTTCTGACCTCAAGTGATCCACCCACCTCAGCCTCCCAAAGTGCTGGGGATTACAGGCGTGAGCCACCATACCTGGCCTAATTTTTTGATGCTGTGATAAATTAATGTTTTCTTCATTTTCAGATTTTTTGTTGTAAGTGTATTGAATACAACTGATTTTTGTATATTGATCTTACTATCCTGTACTCATTTATTACCTCAAATAGTTTTTTTGTGGTTCCTTAGGATTTTCTATGTGTAAGATCATGTCATCCGCAAACAGAGATAGTTTTAAATTGTCTTTTTCAATCTTGATGGCTTTTATTGTTTTTCCTGCCTATGAATGAACGTGGTGAGAGTGGACATCCTTGTCTTGCTCCTGATCTTAGCTATGGGTTTTTACCCCTAGTTTCTTATACACCAATCACACGGTTTCCAGAACTTGTCACACTTTCCCACCTCGGGGCCTTTGCAAATCTGGTTCTTCTCATCTTTAGTTTCTTCTCATCCTTCAAATTTCAGGAAAGCCTTTCCTGACTACCCCAGCTAAAACGTATTGCCTCCTCTATGCATTAGTCTCTGGAAGGGCATTGTAGATCCTTCAAATAATTTATCTCAACCTAGGGTTATTTTCTGTATTTTTCTGCTTGTTTATTTTCTGTGTCTTCATGTATGTTCTACGAAGACAGAGGAACCATTTCCATTGCGGTTGCTGTTGTATCTCCAGTGCCCAGAACAATGAACACTCCACACATTCTGTTAAATGAATGAGTAAATAAATAAGCACTCATATATCAATGTATCTTTGAGGTCAGGTGACAGATTTTTAAAAAACAAACCTACCATCTTGCATCTAGAGCAGCCACTTTAGAAACCATCCATTTGTTTCATGATGCTACAATTTTGCAGAATGTCTCTAGAATTCTTCTTTTGGAATTGGCTTTATGGCCTGTGTCATTTTCTTCTTTGCATCCTATCAATTCTTAAGAAAAATATGAGTTGTGTAAAATGAAATCTGAATCTACACTATGATAAATGTTAATATCTGGTATATGACACAGCAGTGTATTTGGCAGTGATTATTTATATTGCCTGACTCTACACAGCTATCCTTAGTGTGCTTATTAAGAGAGAAATCATGTTTCTTTCTAGCTAATGTGTTAGGAAAACTCCATATATGCTTCTAGAATAAACACATTTAGGGATGTGAAAAAAGAAGCCTGCATTTTTCTCGGCTCTAGTCTGATTCCTGTCAGATTGCTTTGTCAGTCAGCATGTAAATATGCAAGAAACAATCCAAGACTGACTTTTGAAACCTCTGACCCTATCTTGGGCCCTGACAAGTTCTGGGACCCTGGCAGGTCCAAGCTTTAGCGTCTCTCCTGTGCAATCATCTACTTCACTAGATTTCTAAGAAATAGATAAGGTAATTTCAAGTATTCATTTAGCGCTAGTTGCGTGGAACAGTAGGCTGCCAAAAATGGTTGCTGCTGTTATTATTATGATCACCTATTAGCCCAATTCCCACCCATCTTACAGCTAAGAAAACTGGGAGACAACTATTAAAAAGCTGAAACTCAAAATGTCCTTGCTCACAGTTCACTTCTTTCCGTTCCAACATGCAGAACAAGCCACAGCTTGCAGAATCTAACATCTGGGAGGAGCAAGCTCATTTTACGGCATAAGTTAGCCAGAAAAGAATGTGGCATGTATAGTTACCTAATGAAAAGTAAGCAGAAAGACCTTTTTAGTCCTTTGGCTGCAAATCAGAATCTTTTTGTGCAAATTGAATTCATTTTGTTATTGCCTCAGGATAAAATAGATTCCATTACCATTCTTCATCACTATTTCTCCATTTTTCTTGCTCTCAATGTGTCCCATCTCTTAGAATTAGAATGGGAACTTTGGTTGATCACAGTAGCCATTGGAAAGTTATAGGGTGAACAAATAAAGATAACCTTTATTGATATAAAAGAAGGAGTAAAAAATAACCTTTGGGATACCAATAACACAATTTTTTTTTAGTCAGAGTCTCCCCACTCTGTTGCCCAGGCTGGAGTGCAGTGGTGCAATCTTGGCTCGCTGCAGTCTCCGAGGCAGATGGATCACTTGGGGTCAGAAATTCAAGACCAGCCTGGCCAACATGGTGAAACCCTGTCTTTACTAAAAATACAAAAATTAGCCAGGCTTGGTGGCATGCTTGAAATACTAGCTACTCAGGAGGCTGAGGCGGGAGAATTGCTTGAACCCAGTAACATTTTAATTTGAAAAATTTCCATAAGATTAGACTAGAGAGCCTTTGTAATCATATATAAATTGTATGTGTGTGACCCTTTTCGTGATTTGTATTTCATCTAGCATTCAGGAAAAATCAGGTTGATTAAAAAAAAGTAGGTTGAAAAAACAATTAAAGGGAAATCTGAATTTTTAACATTCAAATATATTCTATTAGGTTTTTTTTAAACAACTATTGAGTATATCTTTTATTAATAAAATCTAGCCTGAAGGAAATGACTCAACAATACAAAATAGCAAGAAATTCCTGATTTTTGCTCCTTTCTTTATAATTTTTCTGTATTTTTATAGGAGGACCAAAGCTGTACCACTTAATGCTGTCAATGCAGATGAAGTAGTGGGGGTAAAAATTGAGCCGGGTCCCTCTCCATCTCCCCAAGTCTTCCAGAGAATGAACCACCTTTTATCTTTATACAAAGACTCCATCTTTTCACCAAGTCACAAGCCCTGGGGGCTGCATCCATTCTTAAGGGACACCTTTCTAACTTGTCCAAAAATCCTGTATAGGCTAGGATGGTATAGGTGTTATAGCCTTACTAAATAATAACATCATAACATAGCCTCAAATGAGCTTACAGAACAGATCTGTTTTCCAACAATGAGCAAACACTCCAACTCTTACACATAAAAGTTTGTAACGGAAAATTTACTCTGTGTGAAAATTCCCAAAGTTCAATTACTAGTTAATTCATTTCCTTTATTCATGCATGTGTCTATTCATTCAATACACATAATAAATAGTTCCACTGCTGATCTAAGATATAAAGAATTTCAGAGGGAGTTCCATAAACAGTGAGGAAAAGTTAACCCATTGCTATTATGTGCTATCACTGTGTGGTTACATGCATATTATCGTGATTACCCATTAATTTGTAACACTGCACTTTTAGCATGGATTGTTGAAAACTTGCTTAGTGTTTTCTGAATAGCTGCTAAGAAAAAGCTAGCCTTTGATTAGCTCCTAGCTCCACTGTTTTCTATTTACCCTTAGAAGAAAACCTGTGCTGAATGCTTGCCTTTGTAGCAGTTGTTAGGTTGGAATGGGGTCCTTTTGGGTAGTTGCTCAAGCTCAATAAGTCTCTAGGCCCACCTCAGGCCACAGTAGCAGGTGGGTTCATTTTAAGATAAATAACGTACTGAATGTCTTGTGTTGTAATATTATTCTTGAATCTTTACTTCTGTAGGACTTCTCTTTTTATTTCTCTTTATACCCACAACAAATGCATTTCAGAGCTTTCCAATGAGCAATTAAATACTTTGCAGACCACAGCTCTGACTTCCATGGATTCCCTTTTAGGAATCTGAGGAGGTTAGTGTTTTATGTGTTAATCATGTCAGTTCATCTTTTACATAACAGATTCATTAATCTCTCTGGTGAAAACATCTCAAACAAATCAAGCTTCCTTCTTTTCCTTTTACTTACAGGTGTTTTGGGGAGCAATGCTAAGAAAGACTCCCCACCCTTAGTGAGAAGAGGGTAATACTGACATGAACTTGTCATCTTGAGTGTAAGTCTTTACAAATTAACCAGGTTCACTAACTCATAGTGCCTAACAGGGTTACCAATGGACGTTGTCACAGTACCATTGAAGTATTTTTTCTTTTACTGCCTATTTTCCTTTCTCCTGGTAATTATATACCCATTTATCTTTTAGCCCGTTAAGTAGTATTAGTTCAGTGCCCTGCTCAAGAGTTGTACATGTTCCTGGGTTTGAGCCAATTCGCATATCACATTTCCTGGTCACAATGATTTGTTCAGAGAAACTCTTGCCACCAGATTGGAGCCAATGAAACAGAATGAACCTTTGGCTGGCCGGAAATGCGGAGGCAAGAGCTCCCAGTCTTTTCTACTGAATATGAATGAGGAAGAACCATCTTAGGAACACTGTGGGAGAGCCTGTCTGACAATGGTGTGTATGCAGAGATGGGGAGACAGAAGTTGAATTTGGATGGCTTTGGTTTGAGTCCTTGGGTCCAGCGATGCCTGTAGTCAGATTTGCTCCCCTGGATTTTTTAGCTATGTAAGCAATTCTCATTTTGCATCATCTAGTTAGGATTGGAACAAACAACTAATACAGTGTAGAGGGTGTGAAGAAATGTATGGATAAGGGTTGAAGATGTGTTTGCTGAGATTGAGGCATCACTGACACAGTTTGGAATCCCTCCTGGTTCCCCTGCAGCTCAGGATCCCACCTCTTTGAGAAGACTTTGAAAGTTTCAGAAGCAAATTCTCATTCTAATTTAGTCCCAAGCTTGGCCAGCCCTATCCCACTTGTAGCTACAAGGAATGTAGATAAAGTTTTAGGATCAGATCGCCATTCCTTCATAGTTCCTCCTTGAAAACAGAATTTAGGGTTTACATGATTGGAATTGTCGTTAGTGTCCGAAGTGACTTGTAGAAAGAATCTAGAATAAAACTGTCTCAACTGGGTTGTAAATTAGTGAGTATCAATCTGGTATTGGGTGAGGTACGTAATGAACTAGGATGGAGAATATGCTCAGTGTAAAATTCATAGGTTACCAGATACTTTTATTTCCTACAGTTGGGTCCATCTTCTCCAAATTGGTAGGTTAAAAAAGGAAATTCAGGAAAGATGAAAATCATTATATTATTTCTAAAGGATAAAAATACCAGCAAATGTTTTTGATAATATTTGGACATGTATAAGAAAGACCAAAGAGTTCCTTTTTAGTTGGATGTGCCCATATTATTCAAAACATGGTTATTTGGGTGTATTCAATGTGTGAAAATTTGTTGCCCTAATTAATATACATGTACTTTTCTGTATGTATATTTCAATACAAAAATTTTTAAAATCCCAGTTATTACAATGTCAAAACTGAATAAAATTATCTGTGTATATGTATTTATTTAAATGGAATAATTTCAAAATGTAGATATATGTCTCTTATCCCAATAAATTATATGACCCAGTATATGTGTTAAATTTGGCTAAAATGTTGAGTTGTATGAGAATGTTGCATATATTTCATTTGGAGATAATCACTACAGAAATCTGAATGTGATAGTTTTTTTTTTTTTAGATGGAGTCTCACTCTGTCGACAGGCTGGAGTGGCACGATCTTGGCTCACTGCAACCTCCGCCTCTGGCTTCTGCCTCAGTCTCCCCAGTAGCTGGGATTACAGGTGCACACCACCACATCCAGCTAATTTTTTTTTTTTTTTTGGATATTTTTTAGTAGAGATGAGGTTTCACCATGTTGGCCTCAGTGGTCTAGATCTCCTGACCTCGTGATCTGCCCGCCTCGGCCTCCCAAAGTGCTAGAATTACAGGTGTGAGCCACTGCACCCGGCTGATATTAAAGTATCTGTTGTTAGTCAGCGACCATCTAAAATAAAACCTGCAAGTTCCATCTGTTCAGATTCTTCATTTGCTTTTGTGTCTAGCTTGTAATTTTTTTTACCTCTTAAAAATTTTAAAATATATCTGTTAGAACAGTCTCAGCATGCCTGTCCACATTTTCACTGGAAGTCTCCTATACTGCATACAATAATCTAGTAGGATTAGATTTGGCCTAGTCATTTTTGGTATGTGCTTTTAAACAGATTAGTTTATCTATTCATGATGCTGATTCCAACTTAATTCTTTGGAAGCAGGACTGATACTACATATAAAGCACTTTATTCTGGAGTGAAGCACTGAAGAAACTGTTCTGTTGTTTCATTGTAGCTGTTTTTCTATTGTTTAAGCATTCAAATTTGATCTTAGGAAAGGTCTTTTCATTTTTTTACCCTAATAGATATTATAAACTGAAATTTTACATGTGGTGCAGAGAGCACATTTATTATCATTTTATCTGTCTATATCTAATCATATCATCTGTCTTTCACGTGTCTATCAAAATTACATTTTAATTCTAGTTACATTTGTCAGACTGATCTATCAAGGGAGACCCTTCTGAAAAGATGGAGTTTTTTCTCTTTGGAACTTTGTGATGAATATTAGTGCAGAGTTGAGTTGTTTTTTATGGTTGTAGTGAGCGGTGTTTGCTCTGTGTTCCTTTGCCACTCTCCTTTGTTGCATGGCCAACCCTTTTCAGTTACGACTCTGCTGTGGGTGTGTGCTGGCACTTCACCACCATCAATAATAAACCATGGGTTGGATTTTTAAAAGTGTCTAGGCCTGGCACAGTGGCTCACACCTGTAATCTCAGCACTTTGGGAGGCTGATGTGGGTGGATCACTTGAGGTCAGGAGTTCAAGATCAGCCTGGCCAACATGGTTAAACCCCATCTCTACTAAAAATACAAAACATTAGCAGGGCGTGGTGGCACGTGCCTGTAATCTAGCTACTTGGGAGTCTGAGGCAGGAGAATAGCTTGAACCTAGGAGACAGATGTTGCAGTGAGCCGAAATCATGCCCCTGCACTCCAGCCTAGGTGATAGATCGAGACTCCATCTCAAAAAAAAAAAAAAAAAGAAAAAGAAAGGTGTCTAAAACTATTGTGTAAGAATCCACATCAGTCCCTTAAAACTTTTTTCTTTCTGTTCTTTTTGACCCCTACTTTTCCCAAACGTTAAATTTAGGGTAGTGAACATTTTTTAATTTTTTTCAATTAGTATAGTGAATAGTATTTACCAGTGTCTCTAATTTTACATGGTTTCTTTTTCACACATTAAAAATTATCCCTGGCTGAGATAATTTATATAAAATGATATATTACTAGTTTGAACACTTAAAAGACACTCGATAAAGTTTAGTTTTTTGATTAGAAAAATTCTTTTCTCATCAAAATTTTGGCTGTTTTGACCTAATGTTTATGACACTTTGTAGAAATACTTTCCCCTCGATAGGAGGCACTCAAAGATGAGAAAAGCTAGAAATATGAGCAGAGGACTTGATTATTTACTAGGTTCCAAATATGTCAGTCATCTGTCTTATGCAAAACTTAGGATTTGTGGCCTTCCTGACATCACTTGTAAAACTTTGTCCACAGAGGCTGCAAACTTTGAAGAGGAAATAGTATAGATTTGCCAAGGATAATGGAAGGTAAATGATTGATATTGACAGATTTCAAGGATGATGGCCCTTCCAATCAGGATCAGTGGACCACGTAATACTTGGATCAGATAATTGGCAAATGCAGTGAACACTTTTCAATTCTTATTTGATCTCCAGACATAGCAACAACATCAAGTCAAATAAATGTTAGACTGGAAGGCTGAGTTGACAGTCTGGCTTTTACTTCTCTCTCCATAATGCTGTTCCAAACGATTCCTTTTTCACCTTTCTATGAAACCTTATAGTTCATTAGGCCTCATGCCATCCAGCTTCAACACTCATTACACCCTCCATCTTTTACTGATAATATGCTATTTTCTTAGCTACTCATTCTTATTCATTAAACCTTTTCTCTTAATCTTTTGTTTTGAAACAATTCATATTTATGAGAGTTGTAAAGATAGTACATAGATTTTCCACATACCCATCAGCCATCTTCCCCTGATGTTAACCTTTTATCTAACATGGCACATTTATCAAAACTAAGAAATCAACGGTGGCACAACACTATTAACTAAACAACAGACTTTATTTGAATTTCACGAGCTTCTTCGCTGCTGTTCTTTTTTCTAAAATCCAATCCAGTACCACATTGCATTTATTTGTCATGTTTCCTTAGTCTCCTCTAATTTATCTTTCCTTGTTTCACAACCTTTCCTTATTTCTCAGTCTTGACACTTTGGAAGATTACTGGCCATGTGTTTTGTAGAATGTCCCTCAATTTGGGTTTTAGCTAATATTTTCTCATGACTATACTGGGGTTACAGAACACTGCCACGGAAGTGAAATGCCCTTCCCATCATATCATGTCAAGGGGTATATGATTTCCATCATCTCATAGTACTGGTGAGGTAAACTTTGATCACTTGATTAAGGTGATGTGCGCCAAGTTTTCTCACTATAAAGTTACTACATGTTATCTTTTAATACTTGTGTGGTTAGAAGCGAATCATCAAGTGTAGCCTATGTTTAAGGAGAGGAGAATAAGAGGTAGAAATTCTACCTCTTCGAGGTAGTAATATTAAAAAAAAACTTGTGGATATATGTTAAAACTATCATAGTAAATTTATTGAAGAAAAGACTGAGGCTATATAAATGTCCTGTTTCTTTTTGATATTTTCTTACTACTTTTAGTATTCATCCATGAATCTTGTGAAAGCAAATATTACTGGGTAATTTTCTATTTGCCTTATTTCTCCTACATTTATTATTTATAATTATGCTGTATGAAAGATTTGTCACTTATTTATTAATTTTAGAGACAGGGTCTTGCTCTGTCACCCAGCCTGGCGTGCAGTGAGGCAATCATAGTTCACTATAACCTCAAACTCTCAGGCTCAAGAGATCCTCCTACCTCAGCCTCCCAAGTAGCTAGGACTAGAGGTGTGCATCACCATGCCTGGTTAAATTTTATTTTTTTTTGTAGAGGAGGGGTCTCCCTGTGCTGCACGGGCTGGTCTTGAACTCCTAACATCAAGTGATCCTCCTGCTTTGGCCTCACAAAATCCTGGGATTACAGGTGTAAGCGACCATGCAGCCCTATTTCTTTATTTATTGAACCATTTATTTACATGTAGGTATCCATGAGTATGAAGTTATGGATATTTATTTTATTTTTTGTGCTATGATGCAGCACTGTTGTTTCATTGCTCAAAAAGCTTTGCCCATTGGAGATATTTAGGTTTTTTTTTTTTTTTTTTTTTTTTGTATTCTAAGACATCTCATTCCTTTGTCTTTTTTAAAGCACCTCCTTGTTGGTATTCATCAAAATTTTTCTATTTTTTAAAGCCATCCTATTCATTAATTTTTCCATTTCAATTTGTACCATTGTTCTGGTATCTTCCATACCTATATAAACAACTCATCCAGTAGCAGTAATATCTCAATTTCTGCAACCTCATCAGCTCCCATGATAGTTTTCTCCACTTGACTTTAGCCACTTACTGAAGTGACCTAGTGCTGGATTTTATCTTCACCGGGAATTGCTCTACTTTTCTAATATCAGATTCAAATATTCACTTCTTCCTGGTCTCTCAGTCTCTTCCCCCAACAATTGTTCTTTGTCTCATATGAGCCTTCAATCTCTTCACTTCTCTATTCTCTACTGGTTCATATATCTTAGAGCTTAGAGCCCATGGGCCAGAACTTCGACCAGTCCTGGGTGCTACCAGTCCAAAGCACACAACCTTATTAGGCTCTTAGCAGCTGATCTCATCTCTTGCTGCACAGAGACAATAGAAATCATCAGAAAGAATACTGTCAACTCCAGCAACAAACTGATGATCTTACCTATCCTCCTCTTATATTTTCTTCTTTACTCTTGTTCCTCCCGTGAAGGATTTGGTCATATTCTTATGTAAGGCCAATCTCCTCCCCCTGGGTTCTGAATCCCATTCTCTGCCTCTTTTCTAACCACCCAGTCTCATGATTATCCTTCTATGTACCATATCTTCAAATTCTGCTTTTCTCCTGCTGCCTCCTTTAGTTGAACATGTAAACAAAGCAAAATGAAACAAAGGCCCTTCTTCAAACCCATGTTACCCTCTAAGTACATCCACTATATTTATTTGCCCCGTAACAGGCACACATCCTGAGAATTGTCTACTCGCCTGTCTTCTACTTCTTAGTCCACTATGATTCAGCTCTGTCGTCTTGCACTATTTCACTACATTGCTCTTTCCAAAGTTGCCAATGGCCTCCATGTAGCTAAATCCAGTGGGTACTTATCAGTCCTCACCTTACTTGATCATCCTTGTTGATCACACTCCCTTCTTGAAATCCTCATTTTATTTTGCTTCAGTGACATATTTTATTTTTCCTCCAATTATTCTGGCTATTCCTCTGTCTTTACATATTCTTCAGGGTTCTGATCTAGATCCCCATCTCATATCACATACATTTCTGGGGAAATTTATGTTCAACTACTATTCCTATGGCTTAAAAATTTGCGTTTCAAGCCTAGACATCTCTCATGGGCCTCAGCCACAGATGTCTCTCTGGCCCCTGCATACCAACAGTTGAATGTTCCTTAAGTAACCTGGATGTATACATCTAAAACTAAACTCTACATCTGCCTCCTCAAGCAGGACCTCCTCTTTGATGCTTCTCTGGTGAAAAGTACCACAATCTCCCTGTAGCTAAAATTAGAAACTCAGGGGTGGAGGGGAAGTCTTTCTTGACTCTTTTATTTCTCAAATAAGAAGTCACATCAAGAATAGTTGATTCTACTTCTTAATAGTGCTCAAGCCCTTCTATTTATGTTTATCTGCTCTGAAACCCTTTATCTGTCAGCAGGATTATGACAATAGCCTTCTAATTGTGTTCTCTGCCTCTAATCTTATTCCCCACTAATCAGTTCTCCACATGCTGCTTGGATGACTTCCAAATGCAAATGGGAACAAATCCCTTCCTTCAATTGCTCCAGTTGTCCTTAGTCTAAAACGCAAAATTCTAATCTGGATTCACAAGCCCTGCCTGAGCCTGGATTATTTGTCCAGCCTCATCTGTTGTCAGCTTGTTCTTCTAAACTTATATTTTCGCTTGCCTCCAGAAATATTGTATTTTATTTTATTTTTTGCCTACAATACTCTTGTCTGCCCTTCATAGTCTTTCAGTTCTCTTAAGTCATTCCCCCATGTCTTCCTTGGCCACCTTTCTACCCCCATCAAGATTGGTTAGATGTCCCTCCTTTGGGCTCCCATAGCACCCATATCCTGTTAAAGCACTTAGCAAACAAAATGCATTGTTCACTTGCCTATCTCCCCAATAAGCAGTTACTGAATACATGAATTTCTTGGATTTTTAATGAGCCATAACTACCCTCTTTGCTACCCTTCATTTTAATTTTTTTTCTAGGCAAAAAATGATTTAAAGCAGAGTTTATTTCAGAAAATCATTTCAGACATATTTCACCATGGAAACATTATTAAAATTATACTTATGTTCTCAGATAATTTAATATTGTTAATAACTCATATCTTAATAATTCCCCTTGGAATTTTCCTACCTACTATCATTGCTCTATAAAGTCTCAATTTTCCTTTCTGCCCCTTCCCTATTTTTCTCTCATTTTCTTCTTCTATGGCATCTCAGCCCCATCATAGGTTAAATAGGAATTTTTGAGTTTGTCTGGGACCTCTTTGCAACACTGATTATTTGGGGAATGGCAAATTGCCATTCTTAGCAAGAAGAGAATGTGGTGGCACAGATAATGTTTATACCCTAGTTGAATCCACATCAGTTGGCCAATTGACTATTTCTTTGTTTATAGAAAACTGGAATGGCTAGAGGTTGTGATTGCTATGATGCCTATGACCCACTGTCAATTACTGAAATGAGATTGCAATTTTCCTGTATATGTTTTTTCTAGACCATTGCTAAGGTACTTTGTGGTCACTAAGGATAAAAGTAATAATGAACCAGGCACAGGCCAGGTCAGCCATTTATACGTGCAAGTGTTGATTATTCAAGTTTATAAAACCTGGGGAAGTACACACACACACACATGCAGAGACACACACACACACACACAGACACACACACACACACCTGTTAACCTGTTATGATTAGAAGTTATTTTGCTAACAGTATTACTTCTTGGGCTATCAGTGTGAAAGAAAAACGTTCTATGATGCAAAATCTCTTCTGCCTTGAGGTTGTGACTCCTTGATGAGAGATGAAATCCCAAAAACCGAATTGGCAATTTACTATTATCTGAGTAGTTAATTTTCAGATTCATGTTGACCCAGCACAAGAGTACATTTGGACTGCCCTCTGATTGGCAAAATTTCTAAAACTGTGGCTGTTTGCTTCACTGTCCTTCACCTATTTAGACTGCCTGATGCTTTTGCTGAAACAAAGCAACTCTCTTGGGCTGCCAGCTACCAAGGTTATCTGTCTTCTCATGTTGATTTCTGGCAGTCAACAGACACACTGCTGTGTCTTTCAGTGTCCTTGTGCAGCAACAAGGGCTTGGTTGCTGCTGGTCAAACATGAAGGTTGTTTATATTAGTGCATCAGGTACATGCAGCTACTTTGTTGCTCTATTCACCTAGACCTAATTGACTAAGATAAGTTTTTCAGTATACTCTTGATGTAGTTTTTCAATCATCTTTATGTCCTATAGAGTTTATGTGCAAAATAAATCATTTTGCCTTCATATTTTAGCAGTAGCAGCTTATACTACATTGTTAAACTACAGCTTACATTTTAGAGGCATGCTCACCAAGTTGTGTGAATAATAGTTTTATACATAAGATTAGCCTGTTGACCAGGTAGTGGGTATGCTAAGAGCAATGCCTGGTCTGGTCTTTCACCTGTATGGGAGATAATATTTGGTCTAAGGATTATAATTTATTAGTTGATTATCATATATTGAACCTTTAAAATGTTTACAGCATTGACATAGGCATTATAAGGAAGTTAAAGACTCTGTCATTGTATTAGCCACTCAAAATACATACTCATGAAATGGTCCTAAAACAGTCCCAGTAAGTACAAGCCTGCAAGTTAAATTTGTAGTAAGTGCTGAGCTTTGAGTCAAGGAGTGATCAGAATGAGGAAAAGTTCATTCATTCAACAAATTCAAGAAAATATTTATTGAGTGTCTCACTTGTACAAAGCACTGTGCTAGGTTAGATGTTGGGAATAACAAAATAAATCCATATGTTCACTTGCCTCAGAATCTTAAGAAGAAGACAGTATATAAGAATGACACAAGCAGCTGCTCTGTCTATGGAGTAACCATTATTTTATTCTTTTACTTTAATAAACTTGCTTTCACTTTGCACTGCAGACTGACCCTGAATTCTTTATTGTCCGAGATCTAAGAACCCTCTCTTGGGGTCTGGATCAGGGTCCCTTTCCTGTAACATATTTCTGGCGACCCCCAGAGGGATTATAGTGCAGAAACTCTGACCCAACGGCTACCTTTGGGTCCTGTAACATATTTCTGGTGGACCATGGAAGACACAGTACTGAAGAGACCCCAACCCAAAGGAAAATAATCTGCATGCATCAGTTGGCTGACTTTGAGTAAGTGGGGTGCATATACCTGGGTAAAGAATGGGATTGGGTTTGAGGCCCAACTTAGAGGGGTTAGAGTCTCTCCTAAAACAGAGTGGGTTAGAGGCCCCTCTTTTTGTTTCTATATTACTTTAAGGTCTGGGATACATGTGCAGAACCTGCAGGTTTGTTACATACTATGTGCCATGGTGGTTTGCTGCACCTATCAACCTGTCATCTAGGTTTTTTTAAGCCCCGCATGCGTTAGGTATGTGTCCTAATTCTCTTCCTCCCCTTGCCCCCTACAACCCAACAGGCCCCAGTGTATGATGTTCCCCTTACTGTGTGTCTATGTGTTCTCATTGTTCTACCCCAACTTATGAGTGAGAACATGTGGTGTTTGGTTTTCTATTCCTGTGTTAGTTTGCTGAGAATGATGACTTCCAACTTTATCCATGTTCCTGCGAAATACCTGAACTCATCATTTTTAATGGCTGCATAGTATTCCACGGTGTATATATGCCACATTTTCTTTATCCAGTCTATCTTTGATGGGCATTTGGGTTGGTTCCAAGTCTTTGCCATTGTAGATAGTGCTGCAATAAACATACGTGTGCATGTGTCTTTATAGTAGAATGATTTATAATCCTTTGGGTATATACCCAGTGATAGGATTGCTGGGTCAAATGGTATTTCCGGTTCTAGATCCTTGAGGAATTGCTACATTGTCTTCCACAATGGTTGAACCAATTTACACTCCCACCAACAGTGTAAAAGCGTTCCTATTTCTGCACAGCCTCGCCAGCATCTGTTGTTTCCTGACTTACTAATAATCGCCATTATAACCAGCATGAGATGATATCTCATTGTGGTTTTGATTTGCATTTCTCTAATGACCAGTGATGATGAGGTTTTTTTCATATGTTTGTTAGCCACATAAATGTCTTCTTTTGATAAGTGTTCATACATATCCTTTGCTCACTTTTTGATGGGCTTGTTTTTTTCTTGTAAATTTGTTTAAATTCCTTCTGGATTCTGGATATTAGCCCTCTGTCAGATGGATAGATTGCAAAAATTTTCTCCTATTCTGCAGGTTGCCTGTTCACTCTGATGATAGTTTCTTTTGTTGTGCAGAAGTTCTTTGGTTTAATTAGATCCCAATTGTCAATTTTGGCTTTTGCTGTAATTGGTTTTGGTGTTTTAGTCATGAAGTTTTTACCTATGCCTATGTCCTGAATGGTATTGCCTAGGTTTTTCTTTGAGTGTTTATGGTTTTGAGTTTTTTACATTTAAGTCTTTAATCCATCTTGAGTTAGTTTTTGTATAAGGTGTAAAGAAGGGGTCCAGTTTCTGTTTTCTGCATATGGCTTGTCAGTTTTCCCAGGACTGTTTATTAAGTAGAGAATCCTTTCCCCATTGCTTGTTTTTGTCAGGTTTGTTGAAGATCAGGTGGTTGTAGATGTGTGGTGTTGTTTCTGAGGTCTCTGTTCTGTTCTGTCAGTCTATACATCTGTTTTGGTACCAGTACCATGCTGTTTTTTTTACTGTAGGCTTGTAGTATTGTTTGAAGTCAGGAAGCATAATGCCTCCAGGTTTGCGCTTTTTGTTTAGGATTGATTTGGCTATACAGGCTCTTTTTTGGTTCCATATGAAATTGTAACAGGTGAAATTTGGCCCCTGATATTTCACATAGGTTCTTTTCTATTTCCCTAAGTGTCAGCTGGTCTGAGAAACAAAGGGAAAGAGTACAAAAGAGAGAAATTTTAAAGCTGGGTGTCCGGGGGAGACATCACATGTCAGCAGGTTCCGTGATTCTCCCTGAGCCATAAAACCAACAAGTTTTTATTAGCTATTTTCAAAAGGGGAGGGAGTATACGAATAGGGTGTGGGTCACAGAAATCCCATGCTTCACAAGGTAATAAAATATCACAAAGCAAATGGAGGCAGGGCGAGATCACAGGACCACTGGATGGGGCGAAATTAAAATTGCTAATGAAGTTTCAGGCACGCATTGTCATTGATAACATCTTATCAGGAGACAGGGTTTGAGAGCAGACAACTGGTCTGACCAAAATTTATTAGGCAGGAATTTCCTTGTCCTAATAAGCCTGGGAGTGCTAAGGGAGACTGGGGCTTATTTTGTCCCTTTGTCTACTACCGTAAAAGACAGCTGTCCCTAAAGCGGCCATTTTAGAGGCCTACCCTCAAGGGCGCATTCTCTTTCTCAGGGATGTTCTTTGCCGAGAAAAAGAATTCAGCAGTATTTCTCCAAATAGGAGAAGAGAAATATAGCTCTGTTCTGCCTGGCTCACCAGCAGTCAGAGTTTAAGGTTATCTCCCTTGTTCCCTGAACATTGCTGTTATCCTGTTCTTTTTTCAAGGTGCCCAGATTTCATATTGTTCAAGCACACATGCTCTACAAACAATTTGTGCAGTTAATGCAATCATCAGAGGGTCCTGAGGTGACATACATCCTCCTCAGCTTACGAAGATGACGAGATTAAGAGATTAAAGACAGGCATAGGAAATCACAAGGGTATTGACTGGGGAAGTGATAAGTGTCCATGAAATCTTCACAATTTATGTTCAGAGATTGCAATAAAGACAGGCGTAAGAAATTATAAAAGTATTAATTTGGGGAACTGATAAATGTCCATGAAATCTTTACAATTTATGTTCTTCTGCCATGGCTTCAGCTGGTCCCTCTGTTCAGGGTCCCTGACTTCCTGCAAGAAAATTTAGTTTTTTTCCAGTTCTGTGAGGAAAGTCAATGGTAGCTTGGTGGGAATAGCGTAAACTCTATGAATTACTTTGGGCAGTATCCATTTGCACAATATTGATTCTTCCTATCCCTAAGTATGGAATGTTTTTCCATTTGTTTTTGTCCTCTCTTATTTCCTTGAGCAGTGGTTTGTAGCTCTCCTTGAAGAGGTCCTTCACATCCCTTGTAAGTTGTATTCCTAGGTATTTTATTCTCTTTGTAGCAATTGTGAATGGGAGTTCCCTCATGGTTTGGCTTTCTGCTTGTCTATTATTCGTGTATAGGAATGCTTGTAATTTTTGCACATTGATTTTGTATCCTTAGACTTTGCTGAAGTTGCTTATCAGCTTAAGGAGTTTTTGGGCTGAGACAATGGGGTTTTCTAAATATACAATCATGTCATCTGCAAACAGAGACAATTTGACTTCCTCTCTTTCTATTTGAACGCCTGTTATTTCTTGCTCTTGCCTTATTGCCCTGGCCAGAATTCCCAATACTATGTTGAATAGGAGTGGTAAGAGGGGGCATTATTGCCTTGTGCTGGTTTTCAAAGGGAATGCTTTCAGCTTTTGCCCATTCAATATGATATTGGCTATGGGTTTGTCATAAATAGCTCTTATTATTTTGAGATATGTTCCACCACTATCTAGTTTACTGAGAGTTTTTAGCATGAAGGGATGTTGAATTCTATTGAAGGCCTTTTCTGCATCTATTGAGATAATCATGTGGTTTTGTCATTGGTTCTGTTTGATGGGTTATGTTTATTGATTTGTGTATATTGAACCAGCCTTGCATTGCCAGGATGAAGCTAACTTGATCATGGTGGAGAAACTTTTTGATGTGCTGATGGATTTGGTTTGCCAGTATTTTATTGAGGATTTTCACATCAATGTTCATCAGGGATATTGACCTGAAATTTTCTTTTTTTGTTGTGTTTCTGCCAGGTTTTGGTCTCAAGATGATGCTGGCCTCATAAAATGAGTTAAGAAGGAGTGCCTCTTTTTCTTTTGTTTGGAATAGTTTCAGAAGGAATGGTACCAGCTACTGTTTGTACATCTGGTAGAATTTGTCTGTGAAGCCATCTAGTCTTGGGCTTTTCTGGTTGGTAGGCTATTAATTACTGCCTCAATTTCAGAACTTGTTATTAGTCTACTCAGGGATTTTACTTCTTCTTGGTTTAGTCTTGGGAGGGTATATGTGTCCAGGAATTTATCCATTTCTTCTAGATTTTCCAGTTTATTTATAAAGGTGTTTGTAGTATTCTCTGATGATAGTTTGTATTTCTGTGAAATCAGTGGTGATATCCCCTTTATCATTTTTTATTGTGTCTATTTGATTCTTCTCTTTTCTTCTTTATTAATCTACCTAGCAGTCTATTTATTTTGTTAATCTTTTCAAAAACAACTCCTGGATTCATTGATTTTTTGAAGGGTTTTTCATGTCTCTGTCTCCTTCGGTTCTGCTCTGATCTTAGTTGTGTCTTCTGCTAGCTTTTGGATTTGTTTGTTCTTGCTTCTCTATTTCTTTTAAGTGTTATTTTAGGGTGTCGATTTTAGACCTTTCCTGCTTTCTGATATGGGCATTTAGTGCTATAAATTTCCCTCTAAACACTGCTTTAGCTGTATCCCAGGGATTCTAGTATGTTGTCTCTTTTTTCTTATTGGTTTGAAAGAACTTCTTTATTTCTGGATTAATTTCGTTATATACCCAGTAGTCATTCAGGAGCAGATTGTTCAATTTCCATGTAGTTGTGTGGTTTTGAGTGAGTTTCTTAATTCCAAGTTCTTATTTGATTGGACTGTGGTCTGAGCAACTCTTTGTTATGATTTCCATTCTTTTGCATTTGCTGAGGAGTGTTTTACTTCCAATTACATGGTCGATTTTAGAATAAGTGCTATGTGGCACTGAGAAGAATGTATATTCTGTTGATTTGGGGTGGAGAGTTCTGTAGATATCTATTAGGTCTGCTTGGTCCAGAGCTGAGTTCAAGTCCTGAATATCCTTGTTAATTTTTTGTCTCATTGATCTCTCTAATATTGACAGTGGGAGTTAAAATCTCCCACTAGTATTATGTGGGAGTTTAAGTCTCTTTGTAGGTCACTAAGAACTATGAATCCAGGTGCTCCTGTACTGGGTGCATGTATATTTGGGATAGTTAGCTCTTCTTGCTGCACTGATCCCTTTACCGTTATCTAATGCCCTTATTTGTCTTGTTTTGATCTTTGTTGGTTTAAAGTCTGTTTTATCAGAGACTAGGATTGCAACCCTTGCTTTTTTTTTTTTTTTCCTTTCCAGTTGCTTGGTAAATATTCCTCTATCCCTTAATTTTGAGCCTATGTGTGTCTTTACATGCAAGATGGGTCTCCTGAATACAGCACACTGGTGGGTCTTGACTCTTTATTCAATTTGCCAGTCTGTGTCTTTTAATTAGGGCATTTAGCCCACTTACATTTACGGTTAATATTATTATGTGTGAATTTGATCCTGTCATTATGATGCTAGCTGGGTACTTTTCACATTAGTTGATGCAGTCTTTTCATAGTGTCATTGGTCTTTATGTTTTTGGTGTGTTTTTGCAGTGGCTGGTACAGTTTTTTTCTTTCTATATTTAGTGCTTCTCTCAGGAGCTCTTGTAAGGCAGGCCTGGTGGTGATGAAATCTCTCCGCATTTCCTTGTCTGTAAAGGATTTTATTTCTCCTTCACTATAAAGCTTAGTTTGGCTGGATATGAAATTTTTGGTTGAAAATTATTTTCTTTAAGAATGTTGAATATTGACCCCACTCTCCTCTGGCTTGTAGAGTTTCTGCAGAGATATCTGCTATTAGTCTGATGGGCTCCCCTTTGTTTATAACCTGACCTTTCTCTTTGGCTGCCCTTAACATTTTTTCCTTTGTTTCAACCTTGTAGAATCTGACAATTATGTGTCTTGGGGTTGCTGTTCTCAAGGAGTATCTTAGTGGTGTTCTCTGTATTTCCTGAATTTGAATGTTGGCCTGTCTTGCTAGGTTGGGGAAGTTCTCCTGGATAATATCCTTAAGTGTGTTTTCCAACTTCGTTCCATTCTCCCCATCACTTTCAGGTACACCAATCAATCGTAGGTTTGGTCTTTTCAAGCAGTCCCATATTTCTTGGAGGCTTTGTTTGTTCCTTTTCATTCATTTTTCTCTAATCTTGTCTTCATGCCTTATTTCAGTAAGGTAATCTTCAATTTCTGATATCCTTTCTTCCACTTGATCAATTTGGCTATTGATACTTGTGTATGCTTCATGAAGTTCTCGTGCTGTATTTTTCAGCTTCATCTAGTCATTTAAAATTATTCCTCTCTAAACTGGTTATTCTAGTTAGCAGTTCCTGTAACCTTTTTATCAAGTTTCTTAGCTTCCTTGCATTGGGTTAGAACATACTCCTTTAGCTCAGAGGAATTTGTTGTTTACCCACCTTCTGAAGCCTACTTCTGTCAATTTGTTAGTGTCATTCTCCATCCAGTTTTGTGCTCTTGCTGGAGAGGAGTTATGATCATTGGGAGGAGAAGAGGCATTCTGGTTTTTGGAATTTTCAGCATTTTTGCACTGGTTTTTCCTCATCTTCGTGGATTTATCTACCTTTGATCTTTGAGGCTGAAGACCTTTGGATGGTGTTTTTGTCTGGGGGTCTTTTTTTGTTGATGTTGATGTTGTTTTCTGTTTGTTATTTTTTCTTCTAACAGTCAGGTCCCTCTTCTGCAGGTCTGCTGCCGTTTGCTGGAGGTCCACTCCAGACCCTGTTCACCCAGGTGTCACCAGTGGAGGCTGCAGAACAGCAAAGATTGCTGCCTGCTTCTTCCTCTGGAAGCTTTGTCCCAGAGGGGCATCGGTGTAATGCCAACTGGAGCTGTCCTATGTGAGGTATCTGTTAACCTTTGTTGGGAGGTCTTTTCCAGTCAGAAGGCACAGGGGTCAGGAACCCACTTGAGGAGGCAGTCTGTCCCTTAGCAGAGATTGTGCGCTGTGCTGAGAGAATCACCCTTGTCAGGATCAGCTGCTGTCTTCAGAGCTGGCAGGCAGGAACAATTAAATCTATTGAAACTGTGCCCACAATTGCCCCTTCCCCTAGGTGCTCTGTCCCAGGGAGATATGAGTTTTATCTGTAAGCTCCTGACTTGGGCTGCTGTCTTTCCTTCAGAGATGCCTTGCCAAGTGAGGAGTAATCTAGAGAAACAGTCTGGCCACAGCTGCTTTGCCGCACTGTGGTGAATTCTGCCCAGTCCTAACCTCCCAACCTCCTTAGCAGTCTCAGGAGAAAACCACCTACTAAAACCTCAGTAATGGCAGACACCGTCCCCCAACCAAGACTGACTGTCCCAGGTTGACTTCAAACTGCTCTGTTGGCAGTGAGAATTTCGAGCCAGTGGTTCTTAGCTTGCTGGGCTCCATGGGAGTGGGACCTGCTGAGTGAGAACTTGGCTCCCTGACTTCAGCCCCTTTTTCAGGGAGTGAATGGTTCTGTCTCACTGAGGTTCCAGGTGCCACTGGGATATGAAAAAAGCTCCTACAGCTAGCTCAGTGTCTGCCCAAACAGCCGCCCAGGTTGTGCTTGAAACCCACAGCCCTTTAGGCAAACAAGGGAATCTCCTGATCTCCGGATTGCAGAAACCATGGGAAAAGCATAGTACCCGGGCTGGGTAGCACAGACCCTCACGGCTTCCCTCGGCAGGGAAAGGGAGGCCCCCTGCTCCTTGCACTTCCTGAGTGAAGCAATGCCCCACCCTGCTTCTGCTCACTCTCTTTGGGTTGCTCCCATTGCCTGACCAGTCCCAATGAGATGAACTGGGTACCTCAGTTGGAAATGCATAAATAAACTCCCTTTGCCATTGGTCTCGCTGGGAGCTAGAGACCAGAGCTGTTCCTATTTGGCCATCTTGGCCCCTCCCCAGCAAGGCTACTCTTAACAAAAGGCAAGGACACTTTTTGGACCTCGTGTTAGAGGCCCAATTTAGGAGGGTTAGAGTCCTTTCTACGATTTAGAGGGTTAGAGGTCCCTCTTGGTAAACTCCCTTTAGGAACAAGTTTGTCACTGTGGGGTGCTAACGGCTATTGTTTTTGGATTAATCTGCCTTGTACGCTTTGCTGATGGCTGTGGGTGACAGAGTTAGGCATGTACAAGATTGTGGGACATGGGAAGCTTTTTCCTCCCTAAAAGAGGAAACTTGAGAGGCAATGGGACTCCTGGAAAAAAATCCCTTTACAACAGCAGCTGCAGCTGCCTGAACTTTTCAGTGTTGCCGCAATGGATGAGTCTTTTCCCTGGACTCCCTGATCATTTCACCTTCCCCTGGCTGCCACAGGCAATGCTTTCTTTCTCTACTTTTTATTTCCCTTTATTATATTTTCTATTACTCAGGGCAACCAACTTGCCCAGAGACCATGTGTTGAAACTCCTAGTCAGAGGTTGGATTAAAGATGACAGGGCCCTTCTGGGGGCAAATTTAAGCCTTGCCAGTTTGATATTGGGTGCTAAACAGAATGGGTAATGTCTATGTTTTATCACATGTATTTTGCTCTGGCCAGAGCAAAAACAATAATTTTCCTTTATGATGTGGCTTGGCCCCCAGGGCTATGGTGCCACAAGCTGCATCACTAGGGTTATTCAGGGAAAGGGAACCCAGAAGCCTGGCATGATGGCAAAAGGATAAGAATTTCTTACCAGTCAGATTTCTGGCTCCTCTCTTTCTGGGCAAACAGTTGAATGGATGATAAATAAATAAATAAATAAATTTTAAAAAATAAAAATTAAATCAGTGTTTATCTCCTCTGTAAAGTTTTGATTAATGCAAAAAAGAATTGTAAGGCTAGTCTTAAGCTGGTGTATTTTGTGCTATGAATTTGTTTTTCTGTGTCAAGGGGGTACTTTAGGTGAAAACACTGGCTTAGAACACTTGTAATCCCGCTCTTCAAGACGACCCAGCAAGCTGGTCAGTAACAAACTCGGCTGCAGGTCCCTGAAACAAACAAAAAAAACTGAATGAAGTCTCCACCTTGTTTTGTGTCCTTGGGAGCTTGGCGGTTTAACCACGTGGTGGTACTTTCTTTTGGACTCTGCCTTCAGGAAACAGGAATTATAGGGTTCATGTCAGAGTTAGCTCTAAAAATCGTGTCACATAATTAGAAGCCTTTGCAAGCTCAAAATTAACTACTGTAGATTCCTTGTGGGAAAGGAACTGGAGATTGCCTTGTGCTGTAGTTGTGTCTTCTGCTAGCTTTTGAATTTGTTTCCTACTTCTGCCCAGTAGCTGCTAGTACTAGCTGCCCGGTAGCTAATGTTTTGCACTTTCACAGTGGCGGTCTGGGTTCAATTCCCCACCTAGGAAGTAAGTCATTTCTGGTTTAATATCTGCGTGACCTTGTCTATTCTTGTCTCCATGGACTGTCTTAACTTTTTCTTTCTCTAAGCACCTAGGAGGTTAACTTTGGTAAAGTTCAGAAACTAGAAATATTGGCCACTTGGCATGGCTGAAGTCGGGTAGTAAGAGATTTGGAAGGATTTCTTTTTTAAAGAGCACTATGGTTAAAAATCAGCTTAATTAAAAGTGGATAAACAAGCTATAGATATATTTTAAAGGCTGTTATGTTTTTGTCTTCTTATAACTTTTTTTTTCTGAAAAAAGGTTTTTTTCTTCTCAGTCGATTGAATTATTTTTCTCCAATTTTTTTTTGTCTTGCCACTCTTCAAGCACACATGAGAGGCCCTAAGATAACTTCAGGTAGCCTGGGACTCCTTGGGAAAAACAAAGGAGGTGCCACAGACCCTGTTTTGGGGAAAAAAAACTCTCTGTTTCCCTCATGAAACCCCAGAAATTAAAAGCAAATTGATCCCTCTCAAACTCAAAGGCTCTGTTCTGTTTTGCATTGTGTTATCTAACGGTTTTGAGTTTTGGGGTATCAGAAATTACTTCGCATTATGAAAGAGCTTTGGTTTGTAATAATCAGGTAGGAAATATGCTTTAATTTTAACCCAAGGAGGGATACTTGACTCTTTGCACACTGGATCAGAAAAGCATGCTCTTGGCCACCTGGAAGATAAGGAAACGTCACCACCCCCCACTGGGAGATGAGACTCCCATGAGGGATGGACTGATTACAAAATGGGCTGATTGGCTTTGGGTTGCCTTGCAATGAAATGCAGAGTAGAAGCACTGCACTGTTTTCTCCCATAGTATTTCCTTCCTTCTGGGGATCCAGCAACCAGTATAAAATGGCACTCTTAATTTTGGGGATCTGTCTTTGCCTTCAGCTGCTTATTTGCTGCTTATTTGGCCCTAAGAACACATGCTTTTCTGGCCTTGTTCCTCCAAGGGCTCCACTCTGCAGTTAAGAAACTGGTAAATGAAAAATCTTACAAAGTGCTGAATCTGTCTGTCTGCGTATTTATATGTGTTACATGTTTACATATAAAAGAGCTCTAATTAATTGGCTTAGAAAAATAAACACTTAAATATTTTGTCAGAAAAATAGAAACTTTAATGCCTTTTTGTTCATGTAACTTTAGTAATCTTTTGGAAACAGACAATTTTAAAGATTATTGGTAAAATAAAGTATCTTGAAAATGTAGACATTTGGTCTCAATTAAGATCAGATACCAGATTTGCTAAATGCTTTAAGGTCAAACTATTTATTAGACTTTTGAAAATTGTTTAATTTACTTACCTTAAAGCCATTAGATTCTAGATAAGGCCTGGGAACATGTGGAGTTAGCCACGCCCCCTAGCTATGCTGGAGAGCCCGCTCTTATCTGCACTTCTGCCTTGTGTGTCCTCAGCTAGAATCCCCACCTAGTACACAATTAAAATTGCCTATTAACCAGGGTTTTCACCAAAAGTAAGAGTCACTAAAAGTTAACATTGTAACATGTAATTACGACTACTGAAGAAACAGTGTTTTTTTGTTTGTTTGTTTGTTTGTTTGAGACAGAGTCTCCCAGTCTCTCCCTGTCGCCCAGGCTGGAGTGCAGTGGCACGATCTCGGCTCACTGCAACCTTTGCCTCCCAAGTTCAAGCAATTCTCCTGCCTCAACCTCCCAAGTAGCTGGGGTTACAGGCGCCCACCATGATCCCTGGCTAATTTTTTGCATTTTTAGTAGAGACGGGGTTTCACTGTGTTAGCCAGGATGGTCTAGATCTCCTGACCTCTTGATTCGCCCGCCTTGGCCTCCCAAAGTGCTAGGATTACAGGTGTGAGCCACCGCGCCCGGCATACTGAAGAAACAGTTCTACATGCAAGGTGTATAAGAAAAGTGAAATGTGTTTTTGGTAAAAAAAAAAAAAAAAAAAAGATTATAAGAAGGCATGGGAATGTGGAAATTTTTCAGCCTAGATTAAAGTTTTAAAGGATTGTTTTAAGAAAAAAAATCTAAAGGTTTAAACAAATTGTGAAAGAATTATAAAAATTAATTGTAAGAGATTCTATGTATGAACATATTTGCTAAAGTTAAAAGGGTATTATTCAGTTTTTCTGTAAATTAAACCCTGAAATAGAAGCACAACAGGTTTTTCTTAAAGTGCTGATACGCTCTTTCACAAAAAAATGTAAAGGGTTATAAAAGGTTTTTAAGAATCTTATGTTATGGTTAAACATTAAAATTGGGTAAATATGTCTATAAGGTTTTATTAAAAATTGAGTTTAACATTAATAGTACATTATTGTAAAGGTGAAATTTGGCTCATTTGGTATAAAAATCATACAGAAAGCATTATCAAATGTGAAATAGTGTTTTGCTTTCTTTGGACTATATTTGCATAAATTGTTATGTTCCAAAGTTATGGGAAACTCCTGTAATTCCAATATGACTTAGTGTATATTATTAATAATTATAATTGTTATGTAAAATTTTGTGTGCCACGGAAGTAACCAAATTTCCTTATCAATTGTGGCTTTAATAGTGGCTGTCCTAAAACTTTTTATCATCCACAGACAATTGTTGTCTTGTTTTAATCCTATTTAGAAGGTGGTTTATAATCAACTATAGAACTCCAGCAGGTGTTCTTAAATGCAGGTTTGTAAATACCTTTGGAAATTGTAACATTAGAGAAAACAACTTTCAGAACTCTCATGAAGAGCTGGAAGGTTCATGAATATCGACTAGAACAGGAGTTAACTGAATTAACTGAATCAATAGACAACTGAAGTAATATTTTTAACTTTGCTTAAAACGTTGCTGATCCTTTGTTTTGTTTTTCTGAGTTAAGGAAACTTTTGAGCTATTTGCAGCTTGTTGCAGTTGAGTAAAGTATACTGCTGTGAACAAAATTTGGAACTTATTTGTTTTTCTCTACCTGATTTCTCCAGAATTTGGAAACGAGTTATGAGATTCTTAACTTACGGCAATATAGTTATTTGCATATCTGCAGTAAGAATCTGTTTTCTTTTGTGACAGGACACAATTGGAGAAATTGGTTATTTTACCAAGGCTTTAACTGGAATGGTGTGCTTTCCTTTAAGGAATCAAACTTGACTTGTAGAGCCAATAAAAGCCCTTTGGGGAACTGGCCCAATACCTTGCCTACACAGTGCCTGTATAGGGTTTTTAACCTATGGTAAGTAAAGATATCACTTTCTCACAGGTCCAGCAGCCCCAAGTGATCTTGGGACATCAAAAAGAGAGAAATTTACCCAACTCATCAGGAGCCTCAAGTTATCTTGGGGCCTCAAAAAGAGAGGAATTTACCCAACTTATAGATATTTGAGGGTACAAACCCATGGCAGGGCTCAGCTGTAAAAAAGTCTTATCTAAGATTCCTTCTGTGGAATAGTTTCATCAAAGCCAATTTAAAAAAATAATCATACTTGCTGCACTTCGTACAAATAACCCGGCCAAATATAATAAAGCAAATCAGTTTTACCATGGTTTGTCTTTAGTAAAAATGGGAAACCGGAGAAATATTATGTTTCAAGAACTATAGTACACTGGTTATTAAATTCTAGTTTCAGTTGTTTTTAAGTTCGTTTCTGCAATTTAGACTAACCCTGCTTATTCCTGTAAACCAACCAGTGATTTTTGACTGTTGCTCAGAAGAAACAAGAGGGATGGGTAATGTAAAACTCTGGGTCAGTGTTCTAATTCTGGGCACATTACAATCAGCTAACAACCGCATATCAGCTTAGTTCCAACAGTTGCCCAGTTCATGAAAAGCCTTCTAATTTTAGTTTACTTGGAATAACTTCACTTATTTTACTTTAATCTTGAGGAATATATAGCTGTTACACTGTTTGTGCAGGAACACAGGACAAGCTTACTGAATGTTTTCTTAAATTATACACTTATTTATCTTCCAGCTATCACCTTGTGTCGAAACTCAAGAGTTGTAAATGGACCTTACCATACTGATGCTTTCCGACTGAGCTCCTCTCTACTCTGAATGCAAGAGACCCTCATAGTTAGGCAGGAATATCATTACCCCTATTCAGCCTCAAGAAGTTACAGAAGACAGAACTTTGTCCCTCTGCAACCTTTAAGATTAAGGGTTCTTTTATAAAAGGGAGGGGAAATGTCAGAGGCCTGTGAACCAGAGCACCTTTATCTTCAACAGGAGCTGGGTAAAATGAGGGTGAAGCCTACTGGGCTGCATTCCCAGATGGTTAAGACATTCTAAGTCGCAGGATGAGATAGGAGGTCAGCACAAAATACAGGTCATAAAGACCTTGCTGATAAAACAGGTTGTAGTAAAGGAGCCTGCCAAAACCAAATAAAACCAAAATGGCCACGAGAGTGACCTCTGGTCGTCCTCACTGCTACATTCCCACCAGCACCTTGACAGTTTACAAATGTCATGGCAACATCAGGAAGTTACCCTATATGGTCTAAAAAGGGGGAGACATGAATAATCCACCCCTTGTTTAGCATATAATCAAGATATAACCATAAAAATGGGCAACCAGCAGCTCTTGGGGCTGCTCTGTCTATGGAGTAGCCATTCGTTATTCCTTTACTTTCTTAATAAACTTGCTTTCATTTTGAAAAAAAAAAAAATGACATGAGCAAACTGCTGTAAGAATACAAAGAAAGCTCCAAAAAGGGATGAAACTTTCAGAAATACGAAGAGAATCCATAAAAACCTGTCCTGACAGTTCTAGACACAACTGCTACTTTCAATGTCTGGTTTCCAGTTTCTTTGAGTAAAAATGATTCATTATGCCAAACTTCATGCCAAACCTATCAACAAACTGACCCTTTAAAATTCAGTAAAGTAAGAAGGCCAAACTTTGCAAACTTTATGCAACCTTTTAGGACACTGATTAAATAAAAGCATGAAGAAGGGCTTTGAAATTCAGTTTGTAAAGGCTGTTTGACCAAAGAAGGCAATATATTGAGCAAATATTTGAATATGTGGTAAAGTAGCACAGGCACAGTCAAGTGAGATTGGTGGTAAAACAGAAACACGTTGCTAACACAAGAAGATTCTTTACAACTTGCAGTATCCAAACTCATGTTAATGGTGTGTCCCACTGTCATGTCCAGCTTCAGGCAATGTTGTTCTTGTCTTAGTCCATTCCTATTGCTATGGAATGGACTAAGACTATTGCTATGCTAAAATACCTTAGATTGGGTAATTTATAAATAACAGAAATTTATTTCTCATAGTTTGGGTGGTTGGGAAGCCCAGGATCAAGGTGTCCGCAGATTCTGTGTCTATAAGGACGCTCTTTGATTCCAAGATGGTGACTTGTTACTGTGTCTTCCCAAGGGGACAAACACTATGTCCTCACATAGCTGAAAAGATAGAAGGGGAAAAGGGGCCTAGCTCATTCCCTTCAGACCTTTTGTAAGACACTAAGCCCATCCATTAAAATGGAGCCCTCATGGCCTCATCACCTCCTAAAGGACCCGCCTGTGAACACTGTTGCATTGGGGATTTAGTTCCAGCATGAATTTTGGAGGGAACACAAATATTCAAACCACAGTGGCCCTGAAATACCATAGACCATTAAGATCTAGTAGAAATGTAAGCCACATAAAAATTTTTAGTAACATTAAAAATGGTAGAGATAAAATTAATTTTATCAATATATTTTGTTGACCCCAGTATATCCAAAACATCATTTCAATATATAATCTTGTAAACAATCATTAATGAGAAATTTTACTCATTTTTTTGCTAAGTCTGAAATATGCTGTGCCTTTCATACTTATAGCACACCTCAATTAGGACTAGCCACATTCTAAGAGCTCAATAGCCACATACATGAGGCTAATGGCTACCATATTGGATAGTGCAGTTCTAGTCATATATAAAATATCCTGTTTTTAAGTGTCTCCATAGGAGATAATTCTTCAACTTTTTTCTAGGACCCCATTCCAGTTTTCAGTGATGCTCTAAAAATGCTCTCAAATGTACCCCAAGTCCCTGTGCCAGTGTTTGACTGTTTCATCTCTTGCTGTTATCATACAATAAATATTTCTTGAATCTCTACTATATACTAGATTTTATGTTAAGTGTTGGGATATAATGATGAGCATCAATTCTGTGGTTCCTGCTCTAGGGTGCTTACGCTAATATAAAAGAGAAATATTAAACAAATGAGCAAATTAAATCTGTACATGTGACATGAGTTGGGATGGAAAAGTTCAGTGAAGTATGAGGATTTGTAACAGGAGGACCTCTCTTACTCTGGAGGGACTGAGAAGCTTCCCCAGTGAAGCAGTCTTAGACTTGAAATCAGAGCCTCTTGTGGCGGGGCTCTGAGGCAAGAAAGAGTTTGCATTTTCAAGGAACTCACAGGAGGATAGTGTGGCTCCAGTGGAAAGAGCTAAGGCAAGAATGATTCAAAATGAGGTAGGGGAGTTAGTCGGAGACCAAACACATGTGGCCTTAGGTCATATTAAGGACCAGGATCTTCCTCCAAAGAGTAACAGAAACCACTGCATTACTGGATTTGTGTATTAGAATATCACTCTGTTGTAGACTGGGAATGGATCTGAAGGAAAAAGGGCGAGTGTGAGAAGACCTTTCAGGGAGCTACTTTTTAATCCAAGTAAGATAATTGGGGCAGTGGCTGTCTAATGCCATAAACTATGACCTTGAGACATATTTAGTAAATAAAACTGCTAGGACTCTGTGAC
The DNA here is from genome assembly GCF_000951045.1 of Mandrillus leucophaeus. Lineage (NCBI taxonomy): Eukaryota > Metazoa > Chordata > Mammalia > Primates > Cercopithecidae > Mandrillus > Mandrillus leucophaeus. The sequence continues at coordinate 4,258,626 of NW_012106141.1, read as the reverse complement.
TAATTGGGTGGAGGAGAGTGCAGGAAATGGGGAAGAGGTGTGTCCAAGATGACTCCTGGCTTTCTGACTCATTCAAATAAGTGGATGTGCATGTGTTGTTTCTTAAAGATAGTTCTCTTAACTCTCCTCTGGATAGAAATTTGAAGGTAAGGTATTCCTCATCTAAAATAAAAAATATGGTGTTAATTTGCCTGTCATTTCTTTCTTGAATCAGAATGTTGTAATTCTTTGGTGTTAAGGGTAGGATGTTATAAAGAAAAAAAATTAACAATGAGCTTCTGTCCATCTGTTAAGCTTTACTTACTGAATAATCAGTAATCAGTAAGTAAATTGCATGAATCACTTAATGATTTTACTGTTTTGAAAGCCAATGTCTGTTTTCTTATAAATTAAATGATATTTTCATGACGCACAGTTTTATTGCCATAGTACTGTCATGAGTATTACGACAGTCTTTGCAGAGGAAGGAAACAATCAAAACAATCAAAGGAAAACAAAGAAACAATTTGACCTTGAAGTTTTGTAAACCAATTAAGAAACCACAACAATAAAGCTTTTGTTTTTCTTTACAATTGGTTTGCACAGATTTGTAATTATTCTTAGCTAACCATTAAAAATTACATCTCTTTTAAAATTAGTTATTAAATACCTAACTTACTTCCTATTCAAAGTCAAATCTTCATGAAGATTTCAAATTGCCAGATAATTCAAAATAATTGGACACTGACAATCATGTTCATTCATTCATTCATTCATTCATGGGATAATAATTAAGTGTTCAGATACTTAACAGAATAGACAACCCTTGAGGGGTTTACAATATAGTGGTGAAGGCATAAATGAATAAACACATAAATAAATAATGCATTGTCAGTAGTGATAAGTATTATTAAAAACAGACAGGGATAAAAAGCCATAGAGCCAGATGGCTCACACCTGTAATCCCAGCATTTTGGGAGGTGGAGGCAGGAGGATCATGAGATCAGGAGATCAAGACCAGCCTGGCCAACATGGTGAAACCCTGTCTCTACTGAAAAAAAAAACCCAAAAATTAGCTGGGTGTGGTGGCATGTGCCTGTAATCTCAGCTACTGGGGAGGCTGAGGCAGGAGAATCACTTGAATCCAGTGAGCCAAGGTCACGTCACTGCACTCCAGCCTGGCAACAGAGCGAGACTTGGTCTCAAAAAAAAAAAAAAAAAAGAAGAATCACAAAAACCATAGAGCAACGACGAGAGCTGTTGTAGCTCCACGATGAAGGAAGATCTCTCAATATGGGAATATTTGAGCAGTGCCCCAAGGAAGTGAGGGAGTAATCTGGGAAAATATCTGGGGTAAAGAGCCTTTTAGGCACAGGGAAGCAAGCGCAAAGATTCTGTGGTGGGCATGATGCATCTTCCAGGAACAGCAAGGAAGGCAGTGCTGCTAAGCTACAGTGAGAAAGGTGCTATAGTTTGGATATGGATTGTCCCTGACAAAACTCATGTTGAAATTAGATTCCCAGTGTGGTGGTATTGGGAGGTGGGGCCTAGTGAGAGGTGTCTGGGTCATAGGGGTAGATCCCTCATGAATGGCTTCATGGTATTCTTAACAATAGTTAGTTCTCACTCTGGCAACACTGGATTAGTTCTTATGAGAATGGATTATTTGCTTCAAGAGTGGGTTGTTATAAATCCAGGGCATCGCTTTTGTTTTCTCTCTTCACATGTGTCTGCTTCCCTTTTGACCTTTTCCACTAGGCTATTACTCAGCACAAAAGCCCTCACCAGAAGCCAGAACTCTCTCCTTAAACTTCCCAGCCTGCAGAACCATGAGCTAAATAAACCACTTCTCTTTAAAAATTTCCCAGTCTTAAGGTGGAGGTTGTGGTAAGCCGAGATCGCGCCGTTGCACTCCAGCCTGGGCAACAAGAGCGAAATTCTATCTCAAAATACATAAATAAATAAAATAAAATTTCCCAGTCTTAGGTATTCTGTGATAGCAACACAAAACAGACTAAGACAGAGGGAACAATGGAGGAAATGAGATCAAAGAGGTGATGGAAAGCCACATTATGATAATTCTTAAGGTCATATAAAGATTTGGGTTTTTATTCCAAGTATGATGGGAGGCATTTGGAAGGTTTTGAACAGGAGAATGATTTCAGTTTAGATGCACGGTATATAAGAAAGAAGAGAATCAGTCATGATTCCTAGGTTTTTGGCCTGAACAATTGGATTCATGGTGACACCACTTACTGAGGTGGTGAAAACAAAGGAGGAATGACTTTAGAGGAGAAATCAACA
>NW_012106141.1:4253957-4255211 GCF_000951045.1 Mandrillus leucophaeus | reverse complement strand
AAATACATCTATGTTTGCATTTATAATATATAGTTACATAATACATATATTTGATGACAAAACATATTGATTATTCTTTAGGAGGGAGAAAATAGTGTGAAGGAGATAGAGATAGAACTTGGATTTCCCTGAACATAATTTGACTTTTAGACTTGACTTTGTAACAATGTAAATGTTTTATATAATTATAAAACAAAAATAAATTAAAAATGATCCTAAAAATCAGAAGCAAACTAAAGCAAATGAATCTAAATGTATTGAGTTGGTGGCATACCCACAGAGAGGGAAATTATTTCAAGTAAGTTTAAATTATGGTTAACTATATTGAAACTTTCTTTGTATTCCTGGTGGATTATATCTAAAGGACCAACTGAAAAAACAAAAAGGACAAAATAATCTTAATCTTTTTTTGATAATCATGTTATCGATGGTAATATAGGTGCTGTTCTCAAACTGAGGAGTATAGTGGGATAAAGTAAATAGGCTATATTATGATAATGAGATGCTGAAAGCTGGGACATTTGGTATACGATAAAAGAGATACAGATAGATGTAATAAGATTGATGAGCTTAAGAAAAGTTCTGCAGTCTTGGATTTGAATTGGAAGTATCAGTATGAACACGTGCTCCATTTTATTGTTTTGTAAAAAGTATTTTGTAGCCCTTTCCCTAAAATAACCTGAAAAACAATGATAACCTCACAACAGTGAACACCTCTACTGTCCTAATTGTGGTCTCTATATCTTCATTCTCATTAAAAGGAACCAGAATTTGATGAATAAATGGAAGATTCTAGAATCTCGGGCAGAAAGTTTACAAGATAAGCCTGGAACATCTTATCCTATCGGAAAGTAAGCTAAATATTAAAAGCAACTGGGATTGTGACAAAAGGGTGCAGGAATCATCTTGAGCAGGTTTTTTTTTTTTTCTTGGACAAAATCTGGAACATTTTGAACATAATTAGGAAAATAATGCAGCAAATTGAAACATATGAAATAGGTTTAAATTCATGAGTTCATAATGATAGCAGAGAAATTACTGGTCACTTTTGGAAAATTCTAGGTAATCAACTCATTGTTTTGAAAAAAAAAAAAGCTAAGAATATTCTTTGTTTTTCTTTTTTCTTTCTTTTTTTTTTTTGTTTTTTTTGAGATGGAGTCTCGTTATGTTGCCCAGGCTGGAGTGCAGTGGTGCAATCTTGTCTCACTGCAACCTCCGCCTCCCAGTTTCCAGCAATTCTCCTGTCTCAGCCTC
>NW_012106141.1:4253252-4253907 GCF_000951045.1 Mandrillus leucophaeus | reverse complement strand
TGAGGCATATCTTCTATAAATTATGAGTTTGTAAAGAGAATGAGGCATATCTTTACAAATTATGAGTTTGTAAAGAGAATGAGGCATATCTTCTAGTATATGTATTATATATGAAGAAAAGAAAGGTAGAGAAAAGTAGTATGTATGGTATGTTACCACTTTTAAAGGGTGGACGCTGTGGTTTTAATATGTCTCCCAAAGTCCATGTATTGAAAGGTTAATTCCCAATGCAGCAGTGTTGAGAGCTGGGACTATTAAGAGGTGATTAGGTCCTGAGGGGTCTGCTCTCGTGAATGAATTAATGTCATTATTGTGGGAGTGGGTTAGTTGTCATGGAGTGGGTTCCTAATAAATGGATGAGTTTGGCCCTCTTCCTCTCTCATGCACATGTGATCTCTTGCTCTTCTTTCTTCTTCCATGTGATGATACAGTAAGAAGGCCCTCACCAGATGTGGGCCCCTCAACCTTGGATTTGCCAGCCTCCAGAAATGTTAAGAAATGATTTTCTTTTCTTTATAAATTACTCTGTCTGTGGTATTCTGTTACAGTAACACAAAACAGACTAAGACAAGTGAGGCAGAAATACATCTATGTTTGGGCTGGGCGTGATGTGACTCACGCCTGTAATCCCAGCACTTTGGGAGGCCAAGGCAGG
>NW_012106141.1:4213637-4251852 GCF_000951045.1 Mandrillus leucophaeus | reverse complement strand
TATGTTGCCCAGGCTGGAGTGCAGTGGTGCAATCTTGTCTCACTGCAACCTCCGCCTCCCAGTTTCCAGCAATTCTCCTGTCTCAGCCTCCCAAGCAGCTGGGATTATAGGCGTGCACCACCAAGCCTGGCTAATTTTTGTATTTTTAGTAGGGACAGGGTCTCAGCATGTTGGCCAGGCTCGTCTTGAACTCCTGACCTCAGGTGATCCACCCACCTTGGCTTCCCAAAGTGCTGGGATTACAGGCATGAGCCACTGCGCCCGGCCAAGCTAAAAATACTCTTATCTTTCCTGTCGAACTGTATCCCTAGGTAACCAAATATTTGATGAGGAAAAATGTCTACTTATAGGTATTCCAAAGAATAAATGAAAAAGGTAGAATTTGAGTATCAATATTTTGCAATCCTAACAAGTTAGTGGATCTTGGCAGTGATAATCAATTTTTGCTGACATCCTGTACAAAGAATCAACTAGGCATTATTTGCCTTCTGAGGGAAATATGTGACATCCCTTATGAGCTATTCTTGCCAAAAAATAAATAAACACTCTGGGTCTAACAATCAACTTACAGGACATACTAGATACAGAAGAACATGTTGAATCACACCATGGGGATGTGATCAGCAAAATCCATACTGTAGGATACTCCAGAAGGGAATAAAAATCACTACATGAACAAATTCACTGTAAGGAAAGTAAAGAAGAGACAAGAGGGGACAAATATCAACCACCTGCAGGTAATGACCTTATTTGGGTCCTCGTTTTAATGCAAAAAAAAAAAAAAAGTAGGAGAAAAGAGAGAGAGGAAGAGTCAGGCAATACTTGTAGAATTTCAACACTTGTAGAAATTTGAACACTGACTGAATATTTGATAATATTAAGGAATTATTATAGACTAGAAACAAGACACCCAAGTAGTAATAAACACATCTAGTACCCAGATCCTAGTTTCCAAATACCATTTCCTAGTAAAGGAATCAAATTTCTTTGGAAAAAATGGCTGATTTCAGGGAAAATACAAAGAAGTCTGGTGCTATAACACAAGTGTTCAGGGACTAATGGAGATGTGAACAATCACAGAAGTGGAATAGAAAGGCCTTCCACTGTGAAAATCTGGGACAATTTGAGCATCAAAAAATTATGAAAGTAATAGATTGTAGCACATTGAATAAGAGAAACTTCTGGGTCCATGAGATACTTAAAGAGAGAAAGAGAAATAGAGAAAGGGAAATATGAGGGAAAGCTCTTATTTGGAGACAGGAGGAGCATAAAAACGTCAGCCAATAAAAGTAGAAGAAATTGCAGAATTCGGAAATCTTTCTTTTGCAGTTATCTATGTAACACTTTAGCTAGGCAAAGGTTGTTGATAGAAGCTATAACTATTGGATCAAAGTTGTTGGAGAATAGAGTATTCACGTGATAGTGAAATATCTTCTCATGGATAAACTACTAATTACAAAAAAATGTATCTTCAGCTAAGAATATTAGCTGAAGTGATTACATTTATTTTTGTGAGGAGAGGTACTGATACAAATGACAATAATATTTCAATTTTTTTTTCCAGATACAAGTATATATCACTTATCCAGTGTTCTTACAAAAAAGAAGTTTCAACTGAATCTAATAATGAGGAAATAATCAGACAAATCCATTATATAGAGTTATCAGTAAGACAACTGGTCTAGACTCTTAAAAAAATCCATGTCATAAAGAACAGATAATATAAAAATGCTATTCTAAATTAAAAGGGGATAAAGAGACATAACAAGGAAATGCAATGTGTGAAACTTGGTTTGGATTCTAAGTGTGGGAAAAATGCTATAAAAGACATATTGGAAGCTTCTGGGGATACATAAAGACAGTATATTAGGTGATGTTACTAAATTATCAATTTTCTAAAAATGATCATGGTATTGTGGTTATAAAGGAGAATGTCTTTACTCTTAGGAGATGCTGGCTGGAATATTTAGGGGTAAAGTATTACAGTGTCTTCGATTTGCTTTCAAATCATTCTTAAAATATCTGCATGTGTATATGCATGTATATATGTATTAAGAGAGACTAAAAATGTGGCAGAATATACAGGCATTTATTGTCCTGAAGTTCTGTGTATTTTTTCTGTAGATTTGAATATTTTTTCTAATAAAAAATTGAAAAAATGAAAGAAAAACAAAAAGATCACTTAGCTTAAAAATTTTGTGTTTACTTAGAGCTTATTACTATGCATTAATTTTCAATCTTTTAATGTAGGACCAAGTGCTTCTCTTTGAGTAAAGGATTGAAGTTCTGTATCTATCTTGCATAAATAACATTATAATTATAAAGATGTCCATTTTCAGTAACTGTAAAATGAAGTAAAGTCACCTGCAAAGCAATGAATACAGAGTTCTTCTAAATTTATTTTATTTTTCCTTTTAATCTTTTACCTTTATCTCTCCTACAATTTCCTTTTATTGAATCTTTCCAAGGCATTCAGGCCTGTTTTTCGAGAATAAGCAACTCTTTCTTCTCACATTTACGTTTCAGCAGTTTACATATGTAATTAAATATTATAATTAAAGCAAGTACAACTGATATTAGTAAGTCTGGGGACAAATACAGCTCACTCTTGGCGAGTATACAACTCAACTGGTGGGTAATGAAGAAGTACATGGATTACAAGAGATTAGCCTACCAGTTGCCAGTTTTTAGTGGCTATAGTATCCAGTTGGGATATTTTACAGTAAAAACTGTAGACAGTTGCTTAACCTGGTAGATTGCTTGAGTAGAAATTAGTTAGAAAAGTTCTACTATAGTGAAATACTCACTAGGCCTATGTTGCAACACGATTCCAAATTGCTCAAATACAGTGAAATTCTGCCCATAGCTACATGCCCTGGTCAAATTAGTTTATGAATATTCTCTTCTGTTTAGATTAGTGCCAAGGCCCTTCCCCCAGTAAAGCTAAATAAAATGGCTTCAGACCCCATAACAGTTACAAATGGGCACATTTAGGTTATTTTTCTTTCCTTTTATTCTATGACTCACGCCCATCCCCACTAATATGAAGCTGATACTGGCACAGCACCTCCTGGGAGTGTGGCAGAGAACCATGAAGTTCATACTTGTTAGTTAGTAGTACTTGTGGACCGTTCATGTGACAATTACAATGAAATTCTGACTCGGTTGAAGCAATATTGAAAGGTTTAGCTTTCACTTTCAAAGAAAGAAAGATTGCCTGCTTTGTGAGCCCTGAGAATGCTGTCCTGAGGAAGATGGGTGTCTCTTTCTTGTAAGTGGCATGCCAGACAGCTGGATTAGATTTCTGTCTCTGTTCATTGAACTTGCTGCTCAGCTCTCCGAGTAAAGGAGGATAAGAAAACTGTTGAGAGGGGCTTTCAGCAGATTTGTAAGCGCCAGCATCTTTCTTCTCTAGAGCATGCTGCACTTAAATGCTACTCCTCCCTTCGGGGCACCTTTCAGGTTCTGGCTTTTTCCGACAAAGCAAGAGACCCTAATTATTTCACTTTCAATCAATTCTGAAACCTCAAAGACCAAAATTGTCTCTTCAGATCCACACAGATGCCAAAGAGAGGTGTGAAAGAGAAATTGCTGCACACCAGCGGCTGTAGAACTCTAAGCCATCTTTTGCTTTTATTTTCTATGCAGCGGTCAAGCATTGTTGCTAACACTCAAATAAGTAAAAATAAAATGTTTCAACAAATACCTTGGAGAATAAGGTCGATTTTTCATTGAAAACGTCTCTACAGTCATTGTGACAGGCTTTACTACAATTCATTGACCAGTCCACCTCTTATACAAAGGAGAATTGTACTCCCTCCACCCCGAAACTCAGATGTGATCATGGGACTTGACTTTGGCCAGTGAACTGTAGTGGATGTGTTTAATTTCCAGTACTCGAATTTCCGCCTCTCTCTTCTCCAGCCTATCAAAAATCTCACTTCATAAAACCTTTGAGGATAAACCACTTCAGATTGTCAGTCTGATTGTTTCTTTTACTAACTTTATCTGAGTTATTACCTATTTATACACGTATCTCAATTTACTTAATAGAGGTTTTTCAGAAAGAAAATACATATAAATGGAATTTTTAAATGTTTCCTGTGCCCAAAGGAAGTCTTAGTAAATTATTTTATGTAGTAAATATATCAGTATGCATATTTCCTCCTTTTCATACATTGACTTTGTCTAAAGCAGAGCACACTGGATATTCTTTCACCAGATATTCTTTTTCCCTTAGCTGTAGCATCGTTTCTAGAAGTTGGCTATTTCACTTGTCAAACAAATGTTTACTGAGCACTTGCCACATGGAAGTCCTGAGTGCCCATATTTATGTGTAGCTATAACTCTACCTAAATATTGTGGGTAGTTTGCTGCTATGAACTGAATTGTATCCCTCTGAAATTCATACATTGAAGCCTTGACCCCAATGTGACTATATTTGGAGATGGAATGTGTAGGCAGTAATTAAGGTTAAATGAGATCATAAGGGTGGGGCCTTAATTCAGTAGGATTGGTGGCCTTCTAAGAGGAGGAAGAGTGAGAGAGATCTTGCTCTCTCTGTTTCTACATGCACATACCTAGGAAAGAACATGCAGGCATAACCAGGAAAAGATCCCTCACCAGCATTTGACTATGCTGGTGTCCTGATGTTAGACTTCCCAGACTCCACTAGACAGAATAAATATCTGTTGTTTAAACCACCCAGTCTATAGTATTAATGGCCGTTCAACCTGACTAATACATTTGCCAAATCAAAAAATTTTACAAATAAAATCCTTTTGAATCCTGTAAGAAATAAATCAAGGGCAACAAAATTAGAACTATGTACAGCTGACTGTAAACTTACTAAATTTGAAATCCTAAATTCTTATTAAATTTGGAAAAATATATAATAAATATAATAAAAGACTCAGATAAATTCATGGATGTCAGATTTATGATGGCATATTAAAGGAAACCAGATTTTCAACCTTGTAAGATAAAATGAAGGAAAACAACAAATGAACCAATGCAATAAACTCATTTGTTTATTCAACAAGTGCTCAGGACTGCCCTTAGACAATATATCTCAAGGTATATAGACCAAGGCTAACTGTGTCAGAATCGTATAGTTGTGCCTGTTAGATATCCAGTCTCTGGCACCTTGCCACAGTCATACTCAATTTCTTAGAGCTAAAGTCTGGGAATCTTCATTTTAAACAAGCTCTGTAAGTGATCTGTAAGCACACTAATAACAGAGATAGCCTACTTTAAGCATTGTAGGCCTGCATAAGAAATATTAGCCTTTGTTCTTGCAGTGAGATGCTTACAGTTAACATGCATGAAATAGAAGGTGAATCAAGATGGGATGTGATCAAGTGCTCAACTGTGTAATATGGAGTGTAATGTAGTATTTTTAGAAGAAGATATCAGCAAAGAACAGAAAATAGCTTCTAGAGATCTGTTCACAGCACTCCAAGAGCTTAGAGGGAGGGCTAGAACAGTGGACCAGAGGAGCCTGGAGTCAAGGAGGCTCTGAGAGGCCATCATCTGAAGAATAAAGAGGCTCTTTCTCTTTGTCACTTTTAAGAAAAAGACAATGTCTTTGTTTGTTATTGTTACAGTTATTATTTCACAAGGACATAGAACACAGATAAGAGAGAGGAGTGAATGAAAATTTTTAAAAGACAGAAAACAGATGAGAAGATGGTTCTGATGAGACTAGAAGTATGCTGATTTGCCCTGGGCAACCTCTGGAGGCTCAGCTCTTAGAAGAACCAGGTATTGCAGAAGTTTGGGGAGAGGTATAAGTAAGGATAAAAAGAGAAGGAACATTAGTGGGTGGACCTTCTAAATCCCCTCATCCCCACCAGGCAACTATCCTAGCCTCTTTTCTTTCAGAACAACTGACTTTTCTCTAGAGGATTTGAACTGGAGGAGGCTTGAAGTTGAACAATGGAACTCTCAGTACCAACTTCCCTTTACACTCTGATGTCAGAAATCTGACAGTCAGATGTATTCCCCCAGACCTTCTACCTTCACCTGTAAGTCTAAATGGCAGGGATTTCTCAACTCCAAAAAGTGATATGAAAAAATATTGGAGCAATGTCTTCAAAATCGTAAGAGTATACACCCAACCAAACTGTTAATCAAGTAGCATAAAGAGTAGAATAAAGATTTTTCCCTGGCCAGGTGTGGTAGCTCACACCTGTGGTCCCAGAATTTCGGGAGACCAAGGCTGGAAGATTGCTTAAGCCCAGGAGTTTGAAACCAGCCCGGGCAACATAGGAAGACTCTGTCTCCACAAAATTTTAAAAATTTAACTGAGCGTGGTGGTACGTGCCTGTGGTCCCAGCTACTCATGAGGCTGAAGCAGGAGAATTGCTTTAACCCGGGAAGTCAAAATTGCAGTGAGCCATGATGGCGCCACTGCACTCCAGCCTGGGTGACAGAGCAAGATCTTGTCTTTAAAAAAAAAAAAAAGTATTTATCAGGTATGCAAGTCCTCAAAACATTTGCCTTCTTAGGAAGCAAGTAGAGGATGTACTTTAACCAAAATAAGGGGATAAACCAAGAATCATAAGGATCCTGAATTCAGGAAATAGGGATTAGAACACAGGAGACCTGCAAAAGAAAATTCAGGATGCGACTACACAATCAGGCCTAGAACGCAGCTGACAGAGATCGATCGGGACCCAGGGGCTCAGGGATGGAGGACTGAAAGTAAAACAAAAAAAAAAATTGGAACTCATATATCTTCTGAGTTTTTGAATCTTACGTGCATTCAGAAACCTACAAATAGCCTGTGAGTAGTTCTCCAACCTTCCATTTCTTTTTACTTCTATTGGCCCTGTGTGAAACAAATGTCATTATACTTACCTTTTTTCTCTGTGTATGCTTTCATTTTTCATATAAGAAATATACTTTTCTTTTAGGAGTTTTATAATTAAAAGATTATCAGCGATTGAAGTAATTAGCACATAGTTTTCATATTACCATCTGAGTTATTTTCCATATGACCCAATTGAAAAATAAACAACAAACAAAAAAAGCCCCTGCTAACATTTGTATACAAAATGGTAGGTAATTTTGTTACATTTTATTTACAGATATTTTTGAAATTTACTACATTATTCTTTAGATTGTTCACTAACTTAGCTAATTGTAAGGACTGATTTTCCATTTTTGTGGGGAAAAAACCCAATAACCACCATTTACAGGGAAGAATTTTCACTAGGCAGTGTCTTAAAATAATTTTGAAGTGTATTTATTTACGTCTCAAATATGACTTCTTTCTAAAATGTTCAAAGTCTCATTTCCACAGCTGCAATTAAGTGACTTTTTAGGATAATGTTTCATTTGGCTGTATTATGTTAATAATCAGCTAGATGATGTATATCTTTTCCATCTTTATGTACTCATGAATTATTCAGAAGTGTTCTCTTGCAAATGAAGAGTAGAGGAATTCAGTTTCTCTTCCCCAAAAAGGGTCAGACATGCTGTAGTTTAGAAGCAGGTGGGTGGTTCTTTCCTCTCTCTTTTTAAAAGTCATTTAAAATATCTTAAAGTGAGCAGTAAATTCCTTAAATATCCAATAATGAGAAAATGATCAAGTAAACTGTGATACGTCTGCTTGACAAAATGATGCAACTATCAGAAACTAATGGTTGGAAAGACAACATAGCTATATAGAAAAATGTTTTTGTCAAAAAAGTAAGTGGAAAACAGCAAGATATAAAAGTATATGTACACTACAATTACTATTTAAAAATAATCATAGGAAAAAATCCAGGAGAAAATACAGTAAAATAATAATCATGATCATAAAAGGACTATAAGTGGCTTGATTTTTCTCTATATTTTTCAATTTTCTTTAACATGTTATTATTTTTAGGATGAGAAGAGACAAAACAAACCAACACACCCTTATTGAGTGACTAGTGTTTGCTAGAAGCTGGGCTGCGTACTGAGGATGAAAAGCTGAAAAGATAGGCTTAATGATAGATAATACATCAAGTTTTCCCTGGCAGTACCAAAATCACTGGTATATAATTGATGCAAATTAATTGCCAGTGTGTAATTAACATACATTTCATCTGGATTTTATTAAGATGAAATATAATCAATTTCATTAAATACCTAGTAGGTGCTTTTCATGTGCCCATCTAATCCACTCAGCAATCATATGAGGAAGATAATTCTCATCTTACCATCAGGAAACTAGGTCTCAGAGAGGCTATGCGACTGGTCCAAAGTGGCATAATTAACAAGATATTAAGCCTGGCTTGATTTAAAAGTCCATATTCAATCATTTAACAACAGTTTATTAAGCACTGACTTAATAAATTGTTCTAGATTATGAAATTGTTCTAGGTAAGAGATACTGAAATGGACAAAGCAAAGTCTTGCCTTCGTGGAGCTTACATTCCAGCGCAAGGGGACATAATCAAAAAGAAATGTCAAATGATATATTAGAGGTTAAAAAGTGCTACATAGACAAAGCAGAGAAAGGGGACAAGCATGCATGGTAGGAAGGGGGGATTGCGATTCTAAATAGGGTGATTGGGAAAACCTTGCTAAGAAAGCAGTGTTTCTCACCTAGTAGAGGTGAGAAAATGATCTATCTCTGAGAGAGGTCATTTCTGGCAGAAAGAGAGTAAGGGTAAAGGCCTTGAGATGGGGGCATACCTAGAGGAAGAGTAAGAACAGCATGGCTAGAGCTGATGGGGCAGTAGGGAGTGTGGAGCAAAATGAGATAAAGGAAAATAGCAGGAAGTCAGGCACTTTGGGCATTGTAAAGCATTGTAAAGACAGAGGTCACTGGAGGGTTTTAAGCACAGGAGTTGCTATGACTGATTTGATTTTCAATGGATCCTGGCTGCAATGTGCAGAAAAGCCTGTAGGGGAACCAGGGAGGAAGCAGGAGACCCTTTAGGAGACTTAGTAGTGAGAGATGATGGTTGATCGTGGCAGAGTTGGAGTAGAGGACTGTCAACTCCATTTGGAGGACTTACTTAGCTGGGTGTGGTAAGTGCCTGTTGTCCCAGCTACTCTGGGAGGCTGAGGCAGGAGGATAGCTTGAGCCTGGGAGGCAGAGGTTGCAGTTAGCTGAGATCGTGCCACTGCACTCCAGCCTGGGCAACAGAGACAGACCCTGTCTTAAAAAAACGACAACAACGAAGAAGAAAAGAAAAAGAAAAAAACTGTCAGGATCTGAGTTTTACGCTACTACTTGCAAGTTAGCAAGTTAGCCTGGAACAGTTTCATGAATGCTGGTAAAAGACACATGAGACTTCTGGATTACAAAGGACTTTTCATGACTTATCAGTCAGCGGAGCTTCGTGATTGTCTCATTCTCCTTGTCTCTCAAGTCTCCATGAGGGGATGCAGAGTGGCCTGGGTGAATGTTGAGCATACAATGAGTTTGTGTCACAACAGAGGGACCCCAAGCTTAGGAAACCCCAATCTTTTATAATGGACTACAAGAAAACTCACCTAAGCTGTGATCTTTTTTGCAGGGTGACATTATCTTTATTATACTGGAGGGCAAACAAATGACCACTTCTCCAGAGGGTAACACTATCAATCACTATCTTCCAAGGCTATTTGCTCTACAGCCTCCTTGAAAAGATAGGTCGGCACAAAATTTATCAGCACCTCCACTTGTAAGTTGGGTAGAAATAAACATGAAAGACCCATGGAGAACTGTCTTCCAAAAAGGATGTAGTGTGAAGTGACTGAATTCTGGAAGTATTTTGTAGGCAGAACCCAGATCAGAGGTGGGATGTAAGAGAAAGAGAGTCCAAAAAGTAGTAACTGAGGCTGGGTAATCCACAAGGTAAAGAGGTTTATTTGGCTCATGGTTCTGCAGACTGTACAAGAAGCTTGGTGCCAGCATCTGATTCTGGTGACCACCTCAGGCTGCTTCCACTCATGGCAGAAGGCAAAGGGGAACCCACCACATGGAGAACTTCCCAATAAGCTCATGGGAAAGCTAGTAGAGTGAGCACTCACTCATTACCAAGAGGACATCACCATGCTGTTCATGAGGGATCTGCCCCCATGACCCTCCTCCACTAGGCCCTACCTCCAACACTGGGGATCAAATTTCAACTTGAGATTTGGAGGGAACAAATATCCAAACTACATCACAGGCCATGGCCACCATGGGGCTGACCTTCCAGTGAGGAAGACAGACCCAAAGCAACTAAGCATGCCAAATAAATAAAATGATTGCCAATTATGGTAAGTACTAGGAGGGTAACAAACAGGGTACTGAAAGAGATCTACTTTATATATAGTTTCCAAGGATTTGAGCTCTGTAAAAATATGGTTTTATTTAAACCAGGTAAAATTTCAACCAAGATAGCAAGAGAAAAGGTAGATTAAACCCCATTGATGAAGTCAGGTATGCTTGCCTCTGGAGTTAATTTCATCCTTGTTATCTTTTTTGAGAAGCAGAATTTTCTTGGGTTTGTGTCCTCTGCAATAGATACACTTAGCATTTTTCATTTTATTGGTAACCTAGACATGTTTACTTTGGAACACAAATGCTAGAATTTTAAAAACAAAATTATTTTACTTTACTTATGGACATATATCTGGGAGGTTGAATGTAATGAGCTATTGTCTTTGATGGAAATCATAAGCAACTTTATTCCTTATTGGTTTATTGTCTTATCTTTATCAACCAGAATAAAAGTTCAATGAGGGAAGGGAAGGGAATTTGTTTTGTTTGCTGATACAGTCTCAGCTCTTAGAATAGTGTCTGGTATACAATAGGTGCTTACTATTGATTGAATGAATGTATGATAGACATATTATTTTGTATTCTGTTTCTACATAGACTCTTTTCCCTAGTACTCATTTCATTTGATCAATCTTTAATGTTTGCTAACTTTTTAAAAAATCACTTTTTTGTACCACAGCCATTCTTTGTACATTTACATGCTTTCCAAATGTTTACAATAACCCACAAAATACTGAAATAATGTTTTGTGCATATTAACTTTTTAATTTCCTTTGCATTATCTCCTTAGTAGAAATTTGAAGGATTGGGCCAAAGAGTATTAACATCATCATCACTCTTCCTCCATGTTGTCATTTCCAAAAGGGTAGGGATGGTTTTCAGTGGATGAGTATACCTGTTTCGCTTCAAACTCAAACTCATTAGCATTAGGGGTTATGTTTAAAATATATATTTTTAGAAGGTGAAAATAGAGGACCTAACATGCTTTTATTTAATGTCTCTTGATGTTGTATATATTTTTGCATTCATTTATTCATTTTATTTTCTCTGTTGTGAGCTGTCTGCTTATACACTTTGCTTAGTAGAGCTGTTTGTTGAGTTACTCAGTTCCTAAGTTCTGGGCAGAATATTGACATCTAGGTTTTATAAAACTTTCTCCTGGGTACTGAGGTTGTCCCACATGGCAGTTTCAGGTGAAATTCTTCTGGAGATGACAAGGGGCAGGAAGGTGCTTCAGGTACATGGTGGGGTGCTCTTTGGAGTTCACACCCATGCACTGAGGATTTCTCTGCCTGATACAGAGAGCCTCATGGAGCCACCACTAGTAATATTCCCTCTTTCAACTACCTGCCACATGCCAGGCTGTTGCATTTGCTGCTATGTACATGGAAAAATAAAGTTCTGATTATAATATGTTATAAGTATAATTAAAATAGGATGCAGTGAGAGACAATAATGAAGAAGAGATGTGTATTTTGAAGACTTACTTAGATCAAGGAGCCTCTCTCAGGAAGTGACCTTTTACTCAAAGCCTGGAGGGAAAAGGTATCCAAAAGCTATTGACAATATCGTATTTCCAGTAGAGGCAGAGTGTAAGATGCCATTATTATAACCTATTGGAGCAGCCTGTTCAGCTGAGCTGTAACAGTCTCTGGGTCTGGAGGTTGCTTTCATTTTGGTTTCACTCACAAAGACTGTGCTAAAATCAGAGGGATGAAAGAATAATGTTCCTCCTTAAGTTCCCAACATGCCTGGCCACTTAGTGGGGTAAAGGAAATATCTATGCTTGTTTGAGGATCAAATAATAAGATAATTACTATGCGTCATTTTCCCCATTCTTTGCATATGATTGTAATAATTACAATAATTTGAGTTCAGGGGGACCCACTCTCTCCTGATTTTACAGATCATGCTGTAGGAGCTGCCAACACAGCATAATACAAAATGCAGTCATAGTGTAGTCTGCATAAAGGCAATCACAAGTCACATAAACGCCTCTTAAAGAGCTCCTCTCTATATACAGTATCTCCTACTATACACAGGAAACATGAAAATCAGCATCTTTTTTCTTTTCTTTTTTTTTTTCTTTTTGAGACGGAGTCTCACTCTGTCACCCAGGCTGGAGTGCAGTGGGCAATCTCGGCTCACTACAAGCTCCGCCTCCTGGGTTCACGCCATTCTCCTCCCTCAGCCTCTCGAGTAGCTGGGACTACAAGCGCTTGCCACCACGCCTGGCTAATTTTTTGTATTTTTTTTTTAGTGGAGATGGGGTTTCACCATGTTAGCCAGGATGGTCTCGATCTCCTGACCTTGTGATCCACCCACCTCGGCCTACCAAAGTGCTGGGATTACAGGTGTGAGCCACCCCGCGTGGCCGAAAATCAGTATCTTAGAGCTGACATTGTTCGTTTGGCTTTCTAACTTTGGCCACTATTTCCACCATACTAGCTTACCATTTAAGTTTATTTTTAATAAAGGGACACTTGGGGGCCCAGTCTTCTTTAGAAGCAAGAAGAATTTAAAGCCATCTTGCTTTTACTGTTCATTTAAATGATTCTCAAAAGTCCACATTGCAACAAAGTAAGAATACACAGCCATGTGTACAACAGGAGCGTTTATTTTCTGAACAGTTAGGAGTTTATTTCACATTCTGCATGCAACCCTCTAAAATGCCCTGTAATTTCTAAGGAAGCATGCACTTACAGTCCATTGCCAGAAAAAAAAAATAGTCTTAGTAGTAGTTTACTGCAGACATTCTTAGAGTCCCGGATATGATGCGCAACTTTTTTGTTTTGTTTTTACTATTCTCACTGGGCTCTTTTGTTTTCTTGGGTGTTCGTTTGTTTGTTTTTTGAGAAGGAGTCTTGCTCTGTCACCAGGCTGGAGTGCAGTGGTGCTATCTCAGCTCACTGCAAACTCCACCTCCCAGCTTCAAGCAATTCTCCTGCCTCAGTCTCCCAAATAGCTGGGACTACAGGTGTGCACCACCGTGCCCCACTAATTTTTGTATTTTTAGTAGAGAAGGGGTTTCACCATGTTGGCCAGGATGGTCTCGATCTCTTGACCTCATGATCCACCCACCTCAGCCTCCCAAAGTGCTGGGATTACAGGCATGAGTCACCACGCCCCGCCCTCACTGGGCTCTTTTAACCTGAGTCAGCCTTAGGCCCTTTCTCCCTTGGACTTCCTCCTTCTTTTCTACCCTTCCAACTTCCCATGTGGTCAAAACTGAGGAAACCACTGCTCCTGGGTCCACCCTGGGGCAATGAGGAATCAGAGCTGGTGGCACCTCACAGCCCTCCATGGGATTTGGCTGAAATTTTTCAGTTTCTTTGGAGTGGAATGTTTGTTCTATAAAACCAGCCTCTCTGGTGCTAAGAATGATCAACCTCATAGCACAACTTTGATGTAATTATGCCCCAAAGGGCCTCCTCCACAAAGGAGGAGGCTAAGAAGGAAAGAAAGGGTACAGACAATAGAGAGCCTGGATCAGTCTCAGATGATCTGCCAGGGTTCTTGTAACCAGTTTATTCCAGGGGAAACCCCACATAGCCACTTCACCAGAAATGCATCCTTACTAGAAAATGCTTTCTACACAAATAGAAGATAAACAAAGTTCCAACCTAGCAAACAAATTTAGTGAGGCAAGGACTACCAAGTTATCTGAACAATTAATAAAAATGGCCTGGGCTCTTTTCTTTTCCCAGGTTCTCTGTAGTATGTATAAAAGAAATTATGAATCCAATGATGACACATAGTTTTACTCACTAGATGGGAAGAAAGCTTGTTTATTAGGAGCTGCTATTTGTCAGTGTGAAAGGCTAGTTGACCATTTTAGTTGCATTGATACAGCATTGTTAACTTGACAGCAAAAGTAGCTATGACAGCTTTCCCACACTCTGCCCAGCTCTCCAGGAGTCCTCTCACTGCAGACATTTAGTGGAGTTCTGAATGACTCATTCTCATGAAAAAAAAAAAAAAAAAAAAGCCAGACACTGAGCTGGATTAGAGTTTTAATTCTTCCAAGTTTGATCTGTCATGAAGAAATAAATGTATGGGTGGCACTGTTCAAACCTTAACGTCTTGCTACACGAAAACTAACTCATGCAAAATAAAAGTTGTTTGTCTAAATGGTCTAAATACGTGTGTATGAATGCCTAATTTCTTCGATTTTTCCTGAAAATGGCATTTTAAAGTTACATCATGGCTAAGAATTTGTACCCATTTCTCTTATAATTATTTTAATTACAGTAGCTATAATCGTTGCTTTTCAAAGAGACAGCCAACGAGGCTTTATATCAAGCTTTTACTTCGGGAAATGAAGAACTTTTTCCTTTGTAAACTATATAAAAAGATGCTACGTATTATGTACCAAGAAAAAGAGTTGCTTTTTTTCTCCCCAAAGTGCCAAAGCATCTCTTTTATCTCCTGGCATCCTCTCAAGCTCATTACTGCTTCAACATTTGAACTTGTCGCCTCTCCAAACTCATCTAGTCGCATTTCATCATCTTAGACAAACCTTAAGACTTTCTAAAGCTCCTTTGATTTTGTATAAAATCTCATTCTTTGAGATTCAGAAAGCTTCTTTAAATCTATTTTTTAGCATATTTTTATAAAACAAACCAATAAATGGATGGCAAGTTTAAATATAATATCAGTTCATATTTCAATTTTTATGAAAATTTTTATTTGCTTCCAGCTTTGTCTCTGTTATAAGCTTCTTTTTTCTCCCTTGACCCTAAGCCTGTGAGGGAATTTTAATCTTTCTTAATACCTCATTGGGAAGAAAATCTAAAAGTTTCTGGGGTGGCAGCATTTTCAATATTGGATGCTACTGAGAACTATGGTTAGATTTGGAAAGGCTCAACTTACTGAATTGGCAGCTCTTCTACTATCTGAATTTATTTTTTCTTGCTTGCTCACCTTTGGAGAACTTCTCCCGCTCAAACTTTTCCTTTTATGTAATTTGTAGGCTTTTTGAGAACAATCCAGTGAATTACTGGAGCTGTACTTACACCTTGAAGGTAAAGGAGAGACTGACTTTAAATGTGTTCGTTCAGGTAACCCCTAGTTAGGCCTTCTTCATGGCAGGGCCCCAGTCCCGCTAGGCTCAGTATTGCTGAAGCAGAGTCCAGTGTATCCATCCTATGTGGTCTGCAGAGGACATTTCATTTTCAAAGGACCGTTCCTGGGACCAGAACCTTTCACGTGGAGGCGATTCTGTTGCACAGCTGGAACAATTTGCCTCACAAAGAGCAGCCCTCATTTGATTAGCACTTGCTCCCTTCTGTATTACTTGTTTAAATAGATTAGAAGAGCATTCCTCTCTGTGCCAGGTCATCTCTCAATTTAGATAGAAGAAGGCCTCTTTCAAAGCTGCACTGAAGATGTGACAGTATCAACTAGAAAACCAAAGGCCTAGCTAGGTTTCTTCCTCAAACTGCCACTAAAGTAAAGCACCTTAGGATTCTATGGTGAAAATAAAGAGGTGTCTAAGTTCAAAGAACTGTTTCTAGAGGAAAAGGAAACACATCTAATGAGTGACAACATTTCACTCTTACCTGAGAAATTGAGAGAACATTTCATCTGTGGGCAGGGATCTCTTCCTGAGCAGGGATAAGGCCTGGCAGACTACTCCAAACACCCATGGAAACCTTGTGAATAGTTTCGAGAAGTCACTAATGGTCACTAAATGCTGTCTTGCTTACAAAGATTTTCACTTCCCTTCCCAACTATCCCCAACTCTTCTTTGATTTGTCATATAAACATCTGCCCTGGAAACACTGTAATTTCTCTTCATTGAACTAGACTTTCATAAGAATGAAAAACAAAGGATTACAGAAGAGAAGCAAAGTGCAACACATTTCTTTAAAGCTCATTTTTTGATTCTTACTAGGATTTCTTTCAGTTGGAGCCCTTAGGATGTGTTTATTTTATATACCCAGTCAACATTCCATTATAGCATTTCTATACTTTACAGAGACTTTTCTAAGGAAATTAGAAAGAAATAGAGAACATAGTCACTAATTTCCCCTTACTACCTGTAAGTGGAAAGTACATCTGAAATAGTTTGAACTAAGCATATCACTACAGTACAAGGGCTTCCTTGTGCCATTCAAGTAGATCAAGCTCCACAGTGGCTTAGATACTCCCAAACTTAAGGAATCATAGGTTTTCTGTTATGTACTGAGGTCTTTAAAAACCTCTCTCTCCCCTAGCTCCTCTGAATTCCTCTACCAGAGTTCAGATGCCCCAGGGGTCTCTAGTCCCTAGGCTAGATTTAGATGCCAGGGTGGACCCCTTAATTTGACAGTGTGGGGGTGGTTTCAGTGGACAGTTGGATTGGGTTGTTAGCTTGGATTGGCAGTACAATGCAAATTAAAGTATGTTGAATACTGTGCTAGAACATTGCTAATAAGGTATGTGATTCTGTAGGTTTGGGTGCTGGTACACACCTTGGTGACATTAGTTTGGTAATATTAATACTATTTCCAAGGATTTGTATTACTCATATTATTAAAAATTTTTTTTTTGTTTCTCAAATTACAAAAATCATATGGGCTTGTGGTTAAAAAAGCAAATGATAACCAGTTAGGGGTGTGTGTATGGGTGTGTGTGTGTGCTTGTGTGCATGTGTGTACTCATGTGCACATGTGCATCAAATCAAAGTTCAACATCTTTCCATCTCAATCCCTTAAGTCTGAAATGAACCATTCCACAACCTGCTGTATCTTTATACAAATATGTTCAAGCATATAAGCATGAATGCATTGTTTGCGGTCATTAAATTAGAATTATATTGTACACAATTTGCTTTTTTCGCTTAATATCATGGACATCCCTGCAAGTCAGTAGTTAAGGGACTAACATCTTTCTTTCTAATTTTTTAATTCATTCATAAACATAGGAATTTTAATTTTACAGAAGAGGGATCACAACCCTTCCTGTAGGAAATTAGCTTTTCATTTTATTATAACTTCTGTTATTATTATTAACATTATTTTGATTTTCATTTGCATAATGCTTTATAGATGACAAAATCCTGTCCCATACACCATCTTATTTATGCTTAGACATTCTATCACATGGTTATTATTAACTCTATTGTAGGTGACCAGGAAGTGTAAAGAGGTTGAGGCTTTCACTTCATCACAAAGCTGACAAAGGTAGAGTTAGGATTAGGAGTTGGCCTGTCTTACTCACCCATGCCTTTAGCAAGCAGTTAACCTTCTGTTGATGTTTGAAAATGTTTGTGGTGGGAAGGTAGGTAAACCCCTACTGAATACCATTCACCATACCGAACAATTGTCAATATAATTACATAGCCATCACCTTATCTACCGTAACTGTTTGTTCTGCTATGCCTATTGTACGGAAATGTAAATTCTATGTTAATTTTTCACCTTAATTCTTAAAACAGATTCTTATCTACTAAACAGAAGCATTATTCCATTTAAATGGATTTCCACCTTCTATTATTTGATTCTAAACTCATTTTATCTACATTTTCTTGGACTGGGCTCCATTTGCTGTACATTAATCTCAAAGCCCTAATGATTCATCTGACTCCAAGTGTATTATTTCTCATTTGTATCTTGCTTTTCACAATTTAACTTAGCCTGTAAACTGGCTTTCCATGCAGCCTCCAAATTAATAGCAGAAAAATAAACTTTTAAAGATGGAAAACAAAGCTTGCCCTTGACCTCATGGAAAAATAAATATTTGTCTGAGAAATGTCTTGGCTACTGTTCTGATGGGTCCCCAGAGGCACTTTTCCTATTTTGTCAATGCTGATACACAAAAAATTAGTTAGAATGCTGAGTTTTATGTGTCCAACCACAGATATCCAGCCAGCAGTAGAAATTGAAACTTTTAGGCAAACATGTTGGTAGAAATTGAAACTTTTAGGCAAACATGTTGGTAGAAATTGAAACTTTTAGGCAAACATGTTGGTAGAAATTGAAACTTTTAGGCAAACATGTTGGTAATTAATGAAAAGCACATGCTTCCAGAGCATAGGGTAGCACAGTGCAATCAGAGTGGGTTGTGGAGATTGAGAGATTGGGGCACTGGTTAAGTCTTTGACCTTGCAGAAGTTGATTAATTTCTATAAGCCTACTATTTTGTGTTTGTAAAAACAGGGATAATGCTCATAGATTTGCTGGGAGAATTGAATGATATGATGTGCAGTTACCATTACAGTGTTTGGCATTTAGGAAATCTTCAGTAGATGATAATAGCTGATTTTCAGCCGCTTTTTACCTACAAAACAGCTATTTCTTACCTAATATAACACCTAGTATATCCATATACCTAATACAACTATCTAACTAAAATTAAATTTAACCTTTTTAGCCAGGTTCGTATATAAGTACCTTTATTATTTTCTTTTTTGTCACTTGTTCTGACTATACAATGAACCCACTTCTTCCTGTTTTGAAGATAAATTTTGGTATCAAAGTCCTTTTAAAGATTATTAATTCTTTCTGCTAAATTAGTAATAAGTTAGTAGTTACATTATTAAGGTTTATCATCATAATACACTGAACAAGTTAAAATATCTTCCTTACAACAAATGATTTAAGCATGAATTCAAATTTTGATAACATGACTTATGGCTCAATTGCTCAGTTTATTATGTATTTTTTTCAGATTTTGTGGCATTCAGTTAGCAAAATAAGATCATTTAGTTTCAAAATTTGTTGTCTTTCACTTTCTTAAACACTTTGAATCTGGACCTCAGGACCTAATGTTTTCTAAGTATTTCTTTTGGTTTTAAACTGGATTTGAGTGCTTAGTTTTGTGTGTTCACATTTAGAGTGATGGTAGAAATCTTGGAGAATCATAACTTTTGGCTACCTACTAATGCATAGCATTTCAGAGAACAGAAGACTATATTCCTGTTGTCAAAGAGTTTAGGATCACTTACTTGTTTATAATGGGCCAGGTGCTATTTTAAGCACCAGCAACAGTGGTACACAAGACAGATGTCCTAGCCTTGATGAGCAAAGATTCTAGTTAGAGTGAAACAGAAGTCAACACATAAATAACCGTATATAAAAGGCAATTTCAGACACTATATGTACCATATGAGGATCATATAGGGTAAAGTGGCATGAAGGGAAGGCCTCTCTTTGAATTAAAGCCTGAATTATACAGAAGCTGGCATGTGTCTATCCAGGAAACAGGGTTGCAAGCAGAAGAAAAAAACCTGTACAATGCTTTGTGGGACAAGAGAGTGGGCATAGGAATTAGTATACAAATGACTCTCACCAAAGAACAAAAATGTGCATGAGCACTGTACATTCAAAAGTCAGTTTCAGACAGGTGAAGAGTGAGAAACTGAGAAAATACATTTGGATACCGTCTTCTTCAAGGCACCATGTACTCAAGGTTAATGAATGACTATTCAACATTTCAACAGAAACATAAGTTGGGCTATTTTCTATTCTAAGGGATATTTTGCAAGGGCAGTGGAAGGAAAAGATTGTCTTTCCTAAAGGAGAAGACTAATGTACTTACAGATGTGAAAACAGTTTCTATGTCATACATATCTTTCATTTTAACTAACTTCAACTGGAAATGAAAGTCCTGAGTTAAAGATTGTCTCTTTAGAGCTTAGGCCTGTGACTTTAGCCAAGCTGCATTTTGGACACTGTATTCTTGGAATTGAAAGTCCACTAGAAAAATCCCCAAGACTGTTGAATCTCTTCGTTTTCTTCTCTAAATTGGCATTTTCTTCTCTAAATTATAAGATCATCACATTTTGGTGCTGTGAAATGTGAAAATGAAGTCAGAAATATTGAAAACATAACTTTGAACTATTTTTTTTCATTTCAGCTCCTCCCCTAATAAAAGACATATGCTTTAACTAGGTTAATGCTTTTCCTGGATTTCTAATTATAGTACATCTTCATTTTAGGTATGAACAGCTTACATTTTTGTTCCCTGAATTATGAGTTAAAAAAATAAGCACAGTTGTGCAATTCAGCCGGATTCTCAAATCTTTTTAAAGAAACGATGCCTCCGAGACAGAACAGAAAGCAGAAGGGCTTTGGGTCTACATGGATGTCATCATTGGTAGACCTTGTAATGTGTCAAATTTTGAATATAAAAACTTATTACATGTAGTAATTATTTCTCTAGATTCCTTGGTCAGAGGGAAAGTTTTCACATCAAAACTGAATACAAACTGAAAGCACTTTCACCTATATTCCTTCCTCTACCTGCCTAGGAGAAACAAATTATCTGAGAAAAAAATTAATAGCTCTCCTACTGTAATGCATCAAAGCATTATTATCTCATTTTCTTGTCTGAATTTTTAAATGCTCAACATTAGAATTTCTCAGCAAGGTAGTAGAATAATTGGCAGTAGTAGAAATTGAAATTAATGTTAGATGCTACATTTCAAAGATTGCTTTGGTTGAAGATTTCTAGGCTAGGTAATTAGGTATTCCCAAGGAAATTCAGTGTCCTAAGTATTTTTTAAAAAATTAATTCATAAGAAATCAAAGGAGCGATCTGAAATAGTAACAAACATGTGGATACCTAAAATCAATATATCTGTGATTTACCTCTGGCTGTGGATGTGGCACAAAGAACACAGTGAAGTCTTCCCTTAGGAAGTTGGAAGTCTGATACAGACAGGAAGAACTACGTTTTATTTTGTGGTGCTATCTGGCAATTATAGAAGGTCACAGAAAATGAAGGGCATGGATATGGAATTGAATCTGTAAGAGTATTTTATTATCAGAAATATGAGAAATGACTGTCATAAAAATATTTAGTCCTGGTGCATAGAGTTTGGAGGATACATTTTTGAATTTATTATGAAGCTGATTTTATTTTAAAATCAATCAAAACAGTATAAGAAGGTATAATAGAAAGTCTCACTTCCACCTTCTCCAATCCATCCTATTTTTTTCTCCTCAGGCCAAGAAACTATGTTTGCTATATATTTATCCCTCCATAGTTTCTTTATGCAAATTTAAGCAAATGCACCTATATATTCATTCATATTTCCCCTTTCTTACTATTGTGAAGTATTTTATGAATGGGATATTATGTTTCATGCTTATGAGACATATATACATGGCATATCATTAATGTATCTTCAATGGTAACAATAAAGTAAGTGGTATTTTTAACCTTTTACATATGAAGAAACTGAGGCTCAAGGGAATTTGAACATGCCCCAAGGTCATACATTGTTAGAGGTAGGATTTAAAGTCTCCTTTTTTGCACTAATCATATTTTTTGGTATAACCTTAGCAATTACTTTTAATGGCAAAAACCACAATTATTTTCGCACTTGTGTATTGAAATGTCTGGACAGAATTCTGTAGCTCTTAAATAACTAATGCTATTTTCATTGTATTCGAAGAACTTCATGGAATGTTTAATCTTTTAATTTTCAAAATTAAAATGATTTTTTCTTCGTTAATATTATTTTATAAATAAGATAGTAAAACACATGTTAAACCCAACTCTCCAGATAAAAATCACTGTTTACATCTTGGTATCTACCCTCCTAAACTGTTTTGTGTGTAAAGTGATGTCACATCATGCAGTTTTAAGAGGAGTTACAGGTTGACTGGCAGTGATCTCTCTCTTACACACATGCACACTGCAGTTCCCCATTTAGTTACCCAAGAATCCAGAAACATATTGGCAGTTGGGTGTTCACAGTGGGCAGGGCCAGCACCGCATTTCCTGGTTTTTCCCTGTCCCCAAGTTCCTTAGTGGGATGCACAGCCACCAGCGATAATGTCCATACATGGTGGAATCCTGCATCATCTTAGGAAACCATAGAAGTTTCTTCTGTTCTAATTGTTTTTATAGGGCCTACACCATTCCAGAATAGCCTCTACAAACAATCTACATGCTGCCACTTAAGCAAAGGTCTAGAGATACATCAATTCTTTGATGTATGGTTATACATAGCTGCTGTGAGTTTATAAGTTTATAAGGGGTCACCTGTAAATTTATCTAGCATAATTTCCATTATTTATCCCTTTTGAACATCATCATATACTTATGGCCTTTCATAGACTCAAATAATTCCAGTCTACAGCTATGAACAATTGGTTTTTGATCCACATTCATAGTCATCGCATTTTGGCCAGTGAAAGAAATTTTGAAACTATTTTTACTGTCTTTTCACTAGATTTGCCAGCCCCAGCTTGAGCTATCCCATCCCAGAATCAGTTTCTAGAAATTAAATGTGGATATTAGGATTGCATATTATATTGTGTTATATGAGCAGGGGATAGAGGCTAATGACAAAGGCCTCCAGGCCTTTAGTGATAGAGCAGACATTTATGTTTCTTTCAATATGAATGAGTTAACGTTGGTATGTCATATTTATCACTTTAAAATATTACTTAAAATGATTGTTCATTAATGCAATTTGCTATTGTTTTGAGCTAGATTTTAACCTTTGATCACTAGCTTTGGTGTATATATATATAGTATATATATATATTTCGTGTATATATATATACACTATATATATACACACACTATACTATATATATATGTGTGTGTGTGTATGTATATATATAGTCTTACCAAACTGCGTGTTTAAATTTCTATGCTACTGCAAGTTTACTTTCTTTTGAATTTTTGGCTCAAGCATCCTGAGAATTTAGTGTGAAGATCTCATTTTTCCCCTGTGTCAAGCATCAGTGGAACAACAACTGCCTAAAGAAGAAAATCAGGCCAACTTATTTCCAAGGGGAATACTAAAGAAATAAAAAGTTCTGGGCAAAGAGGCAAAACTCTTGAGACGGTAGTAAGATTCATGGATGAGAATGGCTTGGGAAGAGTGAGGAAGGGAGGGATGACTACTAGTTGGAGCACAGAGGATTTTTAGAGCAGTGAAACTGATCTGTGTAATACTGTAATAGTATGATACATGAAGACACATGTCATTATGCACTTGTCAAAACCCATAGAATGTGCATCAAGAGTGAATCCTAATATAAACTATGGACTTCAGGTAGTAATAATATATCAATGTTGGCTTATCAGTCATTAACAAAGGTACTGCACTAATAAAAGGTATTAACAATAGGGGAAACTGGGTGGGGAGGCGTAGACAGGAAGGATATATATGGTAATTTTCTGTACTTTTTGCTCAATTTTTAAATAAACCTAAAATTATGAAATAATGTCTATTAATTAAAAAAACAGTTATGGGCCCTCAATCAGAACGTGGATTCAACTATGCTCAACCAACAATAGTTATGGAGTTATCGCTGAAAAGAAAAGTAAGAATTGCATGGACCCTGAGTCTTTCTTTCTGGGTGACATATACATATTACACATATTTGGCCAAACACACAGGGGAAAATGAATCAAACCATAAGGCCATTAACAACCATGCCCAAAAATTTCCAAAGCCTTGTGACGTAAGTGATCACTGACAGGAAAACATGCACACGTAGAATGTGAATAAAGTGTGAAACCAAATTACAGCATCATCCCATAGATGTTAAAATGTATTATACACATTTCCGTAAGTCACTATCCCCTTCTAGGTTAAGATTATACCTCTCAACTCTGAATCACATAAATTAACACCATCCCTTCATATCCCCTTAACACCGCTTTCCAATGGTAAGAGTTATCCAGTGAAGAGAGAACAAAGACGCCATTGTTGAAGGACTCTAGATTTAAAAGCCCACGGAGATGGATAAAGATGACACAGAGGCACATTTAATGGAGCAGTGTAAAAGAGTAGGTGGTCTCTTGCCCCTGAAATGTTTCACTGAACAGATCCATGTTGAAAGAAGAACAGGCTTTGATATAAATTAATTGGCAGGCATGTGAACCACAGAAAGAAAACACATACCTTTAGAAAAGATGTGAGACGATAAAAAGCAGGAAGTCAACCTTCCTAAGACAGAAGTCTGAATCAGAGTTGAGCTGCTTTTTCCCAAACTGACTTGAACTTATTAAAGTCTTGAATCTGAACACTAGGACTGAAAATTTCAGAAAAGCTCGCTGATTTTTAGTACTTTTGCTTAAGGCCAGAAATGGAGCAAGGACAAAAATACAGCAGGCATGCTTTATATATATCTCCACCATTTTAATCTGAACCAAAGTAAAAAACTACTTATCTGAACCCTGCATTGCCTCCCGTGTTGAGACTCTGTTTCTCAAGGCATTTACTTACCCACCTGTACTGTCCGGGGAAGAAGTGGACACTAGATCCAAGAGGAAGCTGAATTTTGGAATAATATTGTTATTGTGGACAGTTGGAATCACTAAATTTCATGCCGATTTTTAAAACATTTTCTAAAGTGGTAACTTAAAACCGAACAACATGCACCTGGGAAGTTTTGATTTGAAAATTACTTTGCCTACTTTTCTGGGGTTTTTTTGTTTGTTTGTTTATGAAAAATAGCAGTTCCTTGACTCCCTCCTCTAATTTTTCCCCTCCTGAAGGCAATCATTTGCATCTCTTTGAGTAATTATTTTAGACTATCTATCCGAGCTCTAAATAATATGTTTATATTATTTTGATTTTTCCATGTTTTATCTCCCATTATGGAAGACGAGGATCTGCATCCTCCTGCTCCTGCCACACACTGGGTCCTGTCCATTTTCTCACCGCTAATAAAGTAATACAAGGAAGATCAATAATCATAGACTTTGATAGTATGGTTATATAAATACCATCCATAGACAAGCTGTGACATGAACTATATTCATTTTTCCTTTCATGCGTTTTTAAATTTTCTCTGGAAGGTGAGATAATTTTGTTGCTGTTTAATCAATTGCTTTGTGTTCTATACATTTACCACGAATTCAAGCCCTAACTCTGTCAGTTTCCTCAATCTCCTCTCGAGACAATCAGACACATCTGATTTCTAACAGTTGATCCTCCTGAAGAAGCCTGTCTTGGGTATTTCTGACTTGCTCCAATCCACACTGGTTTTCGTCTCTGCCTGATGCACCACGCCTCTCCTGGGCTCTTCCTTCACATCATCCTGGGGACTTCCTTTGCCTCTGTCCTCTAGTGCATCGTCTCTTTCTGGTATCCCTTGTTTTCCTCTATATTGGTCTTTTCCCTGACTTTTTTGGAGGACAGTAGCTTTCCAAGAAAGGGTGCATGAGATAAACATTTTGGAATCTTGCATGTCTTAAACTGCCTATATTCTATCACCACACTTGACTGATCTTTCCTCTGCTATAGAATTTCTAGATTAGAAACATTTTCCTTCATATTTTTTAAGATGTTGCTTCCAGTGCCTTCTAGCTTACCGGGTTAGTCATTCTGAAATTATCCTGATTTGGGATCTTTTGTATTTGACCTGTTTGGTCTGGATACCCACAGGATCTTTCCTTTGCACAGGGGGTAAATCAGTGTGATATTTGTACAGGAACAAACAGGAACAGCAGAAAGGAATTGAAAATCAAGAAATAGCATCCCATTATAAATGAGAATAAAATTTAAAGCAAAGTACTATTTTTAATTTAACAGGTAGAAATGGTTTATTTTGTAAGTAATATTTGGAACAACTGGCTATTCATATGGAAAAAAATAATGCCTCTCTATCACATTACTTTAGAAAATTACAGATGCATAGGGATTAAGTGTAAAATAGAAATAATTTTTTATTTTTTATTTATTGCAATAGCTTTATGGGTTTTGGTTACATGGATGAATTGCATAGTGGCAAAGTCTGGGATTTTCGTGTACCCGTCACCTGAGTAGTGTAGCTCGTACCCATTAGGTAGATTTTTATATCTCTCCCCTGCCACCCTCCCTGCTCCTGAGTCTCCAATGTCCATTACACCAACTCTGTATGCCTTTGCATACCCATAACTTAGCTCTGCCTTATGAGTGAGAACATGTGGTACTTGGTTTTCTAAGGATTTTTTTAAATCTTGGAAAAAAATTCAAGAGACTACATGTAAAATACAGAAGTAGTAGAGACCTTCTTAACCAAGAGAGGAAGCTTGACATTTATCAAAAGGAAATCTGGACATATTTAACTATATAAAAATTTAAAATTATTTGGATGAAGAAAGATATTATAAAGGAAAAACACAAATTATAGACATAAAGTAAACAGACAAAAGATATTTTAAAGTAAATAGACAAATGGTCTCATAAATTGACAAGAGAAAAACAACAAAATGGAAAAATGGACAAAAGAAATAAATGAGCAGTAGGCTCCCCTAAATGCCCCCTCCGATCCTGGCAAAACAGCTTATTTTTTAAATTTTGGAGATGGTAAAATAAGAGGACACCAAGCATAGTTGAGAATGGGATGGGACATCATACTGAAAAGAGAACAATTCATTGAATGTATCCATACTATGCCTTAAGACTTCCAGACTTTTCCCCCATACAGTTACCAGAAAGTTGGCAGAATTTCTGCAGGTCAAAGGACCTAAAACTATTGATATTATAATTTTCCACAACTAAACAGTCCAACTTGATCTTCCCACAGTGCTGGTAACAGAAATCACTGCTAGTCAGAAAAATGCAAATTCAAGTAACAATGTGCATAGAAATTGGTTTTCTATGCATGTAGAGGCAACTGGAGGCAAAGATCTTCTTTAGAAGCATCTATTCTGTGACTATGTCCTTGCCCCAGATGAGAATGTGGCCTGCTGATGATATATGATTCACAATAAAGAGCATAATGCTTATCAACCTTCCCTTAAACAGAAATAGAAGTTCTTCTGGAAAAGCGATGTAAGCTTTGATCACGAAAGATACATGGTATAATAGAAGTGCCCCAGTCTGCAGGACCTGACTGTGCTTCGACAGGGAACTAGGGGCCATGAATAAGCCTTGCCATGGTATCTGTGGCCATCCTTCCACTTAGTTTCTATATCCTTCTCTATTTAAATCAGGCACTGGCTGTGTGTGTGTGTGTGTGTGTGCGCATGTGTGTGTGTCTTTTTGTCAATCTATAACCGGAATGTTGCAAATTGGGTCAAGGGTGGGCTAGAAATAAAATCCATACAACCTCAGTGATTTTCCAAGGGGTACCAAGGATCTGAAGAATGAAATTTTTACTGATTCAAACGAGGCTCCTCTTTTGTTTGTGTTATTTGTTTATTCCCCTTCATACCCATTTCCCATCCTCGTAGGCAACCACTTCTGACATGTTTAATATGAATTATGTATTCCTATAAAAAGATATCGTTATTTTGTGAATATGTATCTTAAATTTATGTATATCTCATTCTAATCTTTTTAGTCAGTACTATGTTTTTAAGATCAGTCTTTGTGGTTATGGGTATGACTGTGCCAGAAATGCAGATAATAAGTGTTTACCGTATTTTACCTATTTTCCTAGCATTGAACACTCAGATTGCCTCTAACAGATGCCCCCACAAATAATGTTGGGATAAGCATCAGCACCCATGCCCTCTGATGTGAACTCCCTGGGTCATATGACATGCATATACTGAATTGGACTAGGTCCTGCCAAAGAGTTCTCCATAATGGCTGCACCAGTCTACACTCCCACTAGTAACAATAAAATTTTAAAAAAATCTGCCTTCACAGACCTTCTATGATAAAAGCCCCAAGAAAAAGATGAATTTCAAATTGAAGTTTTTGACAGTAAGTACATTGTGTGAGCTAAATCTTCCCCTTGGCAAGCAATGCTGGCTTTGAGACTCTGTAACTTATACAAAGGTCTTTGAAATTATCCTTAAATGAAAATTAACATTTGACCTGACTAAAGGGTAAGGATACTTTAAATAGATATACATATGAGATCTACATGGGTGTTTGCAATTTTTTTTTTTTTTTTTGAGACGGAGTCTCGTTCTGTCCCCCTGGCTGGAGTGCAGTGGTGCGATCTCGGCTCACTGCAAGGTCCGCCTCCCGGGATCATGCCATTCTCCTGCCTCAGCCTCCTGAGTAGCTGGGACTACAGGCGCCCGCCACCGCGCCCGGCTAATTTTTTTTTTTTTGTATTTTTAGTAGAGACGGGGTTTCACCGTGTTAACCAGGATGGTCTTGATCTCCTGACCTTGTGATCCTCCCGCCTCAGCCTCCCAAAGTGCTGGGATTACAAGCGTGAGCCACCGCGCCAGGTCTGGTGTTTGCAATTTTTTAAACATTCTAAGTTGTATTATGTCCAGTATGATTTTTCTTCCTAATTGCAATGGTTGTAGGAAAATTCAACTAGAGTGTTAAATAACTAAACTCTGTGGTTTTTACTTCATTTAATTTTCAGATTGATGACCTGAGTCAGCTGAGACAATGGAAGCCTTGACCCACGAATGCAGCTGGGAAGGGCAGGATGCAGGCTTAGCTGAGAAAAGTCCAGCATGTCATACTCTCTCAAAAGGAAAGCTGTCCATCCTTGCACTAAGATGGACTTAGAGTGAGGCCAGGCTCTCTCTGCATTCTCACTCTCAGGAGACCGATGACCCATCGGTAAGTAACAGTAAATTGGTCTGGAGTGGGATTGCATAGAAGGTTAAGGAAATGCTGTCTTCCCTCTGCCTGAATGCATGTGCTAAGTGGTCATGCAAAATGTAAACTTCACTGTTACTGGCAGACAGGTCATCCATATCAGGTAAGTGTCTGGGGAACACATGGGTAGGGGTCACCCTCACATACTACGGGCTATTAAGAATAAATTGTCTCTGATCTCATCCAGGTTCAAACTGAAAGTCCAATGCCTGCTCAGCCTATTTGGCTTTTAACTCAATGACAAACAAGGCTTTATTACCCAGAACAAGTGGTTTAAAAAAAAAAAAAAGTTTCTTTTCACTGATGACCATACAATTACTACCACAAAAGGCAAAACTGATATGGTGCTTTCAATTTATATCAGAACTTAGATCTTTACAACAAGACTTAAAATAGCTGCATTCTTCTTGCTTATTACACTGAAGGATTTTGCTACCCAGACTAAGATTGGAGATATATAAATATGATGTAAATATAAAATTACAACTGAAATATATTATAGACTAAATATACTTTTTTATTAGCTGCTTCTTATGAAGCCTAGATAATGTTATTAAAATTATATAAGCCTAGTTAATATTTTTAAAAATATAGAATTGAATGTTTAAGATAAATATTAAAAGTCTGAGGTTTCTTGGCAATAATTTGATTATGTTCTATGGCATTCTTACTTGGATTTTAGAAAGTTAAACTAGTATATTCCCAAGATAAAGAAGAGTAGTAGTCATCATAGGCCATAATGAAATCAGAGTTTTACTATAATCCAGAGAGAAAAAGTAATGACACTAGGATTTATTTATCTCTTTTAACTCTTAATTCTCTGAACCCTAGTGTTGTTACTATTTCTCTCTGGATCATTGTAAAACTCCGATATCTTTCCTAAAGCGGTATTTGTTTTTAGTCCCCATTTTCTTGCTGTTGTCTGTCAACAGTTTGGGATTTTATGTAAGCATCTAAGTGTCTAAGAATCTAAGTGTCTATTACCTTTGATGCTGTGTTTGGCCAAATGTGTGTAATATATATATATGTCACCCAGAAAGAAAGACTCAGGGTCCGTGCAATTCTTACTCTTGTTTTCAAGGATAACTCCATAACTATTGTGGTTGAGCATAGTTGAATCCACATTCTGATTGATACATATATACAATTGAGTATACAAGTGGGTTCTGATATTGTTGACTGCTTCCTTAGTAAGGTAACATGATAACCCTAACAAGTATGGCTAAATGAATATTTTGTTGCAGTATGGATACTCTTTTTTTTTTCTTATTGGTCTGGTCTGAATTGTGATGCCCATTTCTTGCCTCCAGGCCTTTATTGCTGAATACTGCTAAGTATTCATACACTTATTCAAAGTATGGTCTTTAAGTCTTGAGGTTTTATCAATTAAGGCCTGTGTAAAGCTTGGGTCCTCTAGGTATGCCCTGCAGATTGTTTTATGGAGCACTACAGTTCTGTGTCCTTCCCTGAGCACCCAAGTTTGTATTGGTTGTTCTTTGGTGCTGCACACTCTTTGCAGGATCATGCTTGGGTAGTGAAGTGCTCTTAATGCTGTGGTCACTGAAGGGAGAAGTAAACACCACTTTCATGGGAAGAATCTTCTTCTGCTTAGAGTCTTGTCTTAAAACTCAACTGTTCTTTCCTCAAGCTTCAGCACTTCCTGTGGATCAACATTAGCTCAGGTCAGTATTATTTAATCACTTAGTGTCTATCTGCAATGGGAAGTGATGGAGGGGAAGTTAAACATATGTGTGGGTATATGTGTAAGTATAAATGGGTATACATATTTATTATATATATACACAATATGTAAAATCACAAAAATTTAGAATGTGATACTGAGTATGCCAATGGGAATGGGTCTTCCAGCCCAGTATTCGGTTTTCTTAGAAAAGAGCCAAGGGGAATTTTGGGGGAGAGAATATGGTATTTGTTCTCTCCGTTCTATGTCTCAAAATGGGCAGAATTCAGAATGACCTTAGCTTTTTCTTTGTCATCTATTTTGATGCTATTATCTAGAAATTTTAAATAAAATCTTTTTGGGATTTTTTTCTTCATGCATTTTCCATATTTTCTATTTGAATATATAACTTTTATAATGGGGAATATATGCTAAGTCTTTATTTTCAACCTATCTGTCTTTAATATAAAGTACTTTTTTATTAAAGAGCAAAGATTTGGGTCTTGTGCTTTTTATCCTGTCTGAAAATGTTTGCCTTTTACATGGAGTGCTTACTTTCTTTACGGTCAATGTAATTATTAATGTGGTTGAATTTTAGTCTGCCATCTTGGTGTTTGATTCTATCTGTCCCATCTGTCCCTTATCCCTTGATGCCTTCTTTTCTGATTCTTTGAACCACTGTATTCAGCATTTCTTTTTATTTGCTCTATTGATGTTTTATTTATACATCTTTGTGTAATTTTTAGTGGTTGCTCTAGAGATAATGTAACCGAAGGTAAACTCTTTTAAAGGACATGAAAATGTTAGAAGCTTATGTCAGTATAATTCCATTCTTGCCCCCACCAGCTCTTCCAGTTGGTTCTTGACTATAGTTTCTTTCTCTGCTAAAATTCCTTATCAGCTCATATATGTTAAAATTTTATAACTAGGTTCTTTTGTGTATTTATCATAATTATTTTAAAGTCCCTGTTTGGTAAATCCAATATCTGAACTCTCTCCAGATTTGCTTTTATGCCCTTTTTCCTCCTTCTGGATCATGGGCCACATTTTTCTTTCTTCTTCACATCTCATAATTTTATAAATGTTATGCCAAGCATTATATGCAAAAGAATAGTATAAACAATACTTACCACCATACAAGTGATATTGCTTCTTCTTTGAAGCTGTTAGTATGAGGAACAAGATCAATCTAATCTGTAGTTGTACTGGATCTAGACTTTGTCCCAGTTTTAGTTATATGCGGTTACCATTGGCTTAAAATGTTTGAAGTTAGGTTTAAGATGTGTCCTTCAGTAGAGTCTGGTGAGATTCCAGAGATCCTGTTTGCCAGCTTTAAGTGTCACTGGGAGTTCTCTTTGACTTTTAGTCCTGCCCCTAATTTTCGGCACTGCAGAGACCTCTCTCCCCTAGCCGCCCTGCCCTTGCCGCTGGAAGACTGTTGAACTATCCTCTGTTAAGACCCAGAGTACTTTGGAGAGATTTTTCTTGGCATTAAGAGAACTGCTTCAGGTACTTCATTATTTATATAAGATACTTTAATAAGTTGAGGTAAAATTCATATAGTATAAAATTAACCACTTTAAAATGAAGGATTCAGTAGCATTTAGTGTATTCACAATATTTGGCAAATACCACCTCTATCTAGTTCCAAAACATTTCTATCATTTCAAAATTAAACTCCTGACCCATCAAGCAGTTTGTCCCAACTAGCACCCTCCCTCCAGCCTGTGGCAATCACCAATGTGTGCTCTGTCTCTATGGATTTATATGTTCTAGATATTTCACATAAATGGAATAATAAAATACACGATGCTTTCTGTCTGGCTTCTATCCCTTAGCATAATGCAGGTTTCTCTTGGTATTGTGCCCTGCCCTCAGCTTTCAGTGTCCATGCCTTTCACTTGGTGAAGGTCTGGAGTGACTTGGAGGGATTTCTTTCCATTTTTCTGGCTTTCCCTCAGGCTTCCTGATATTTGTCTTTGGCGAAGGCTCTCTCAGCTCTCCTTATCTACCCTTGACACTCAAGTCCCATGGAAACGAGCTCACAGGTTGGGGAAGACTTGCCTGTAGTTAGGGTTCCTTAGGTTCTCATTCATCACACCAGCCCACAGGGTCGTTAAAGGTTCCTTCAAAGTTTGGCTAGTTTCTCCTTATCCCTGTCTTTGGCAGATTTGTCTTCTTTTGGCTATTTTGTCAGGGAGTAAAGAAACAGTGGCTCTCTTCTCTCCCAGATGGATTCATCACTTTCTGGAGTTTAGTTTATTTGGGTTACTTTGCGTCCTCAGCAATCTGATGAACCTTTAAAAAAAATGTAAACTTGTACATTGTTGAGCTTGTTTTAATTGCTAGGTTTGAAGTGGCAATGTCTTGTGACTCTCTATTTATTCTTTTAAAAATTATAATATACATATTCTTAAAATGAATTTTATTTATATATTCATTGTTTCAGATAATTACATTTTTTATTGTGGTAAAATACACATAATATCCACATGAGTGTAAGGTAGTATCTCATTGTGGTTTCAATTTGCATTTCCCTAATGATTAGTAATGCTAAACATCTATTCATGTGTTTAATGCCATTCATGTATCTTCTTTGGAGAAATGTCTATCCAAATTCTCTGCCCATTTTTAAATTGAGTCATTTGATTTTGTCATTGAGTTAGGAGTTCTCTATATATTCTGTATTTTAATCACTTATCAGATATATGATTTGCAAGGACTTTCTTCCATTCTGTAGGTTGCATTTTCACTCTGTTGATAATGTTGTCTGATGTACAAAAGCTTTTAATTTTATGCAATCTGATTTGCCTGTATTTTGTTGTTGTTGCCTGTGCCTTTGGTGTCATATTCAAGAAATCATTGTGAAATCCAGTGTGGAGAAGATTTTGCCCTATGTTTTCTACTTAAGAGTTCTATAGTTTTAGCTCTTACATTTAAGTATTTAATTCATTTTGAGTTAAGTTTTGTATACAGTGTTAGTAAGGGTTACATTGTTTTGATTACTGGAGCTTTGTAATAAGTTTTGAAATAAAGAAGTATGATTCCTCCAGCTTTGTTGTTCTTTTTCAAGATTGTTTTGGATATTTGGGGTTTCTTGGGATTTCATATGAATTTTATTATAGATTTTTTGATTTCTACAAAAACATAGTTGGGATTTTGATAGGGATTGCATTGAATCTGTAGATAATATTGGGTGGTATTGACTTTTTAACAGTATTGCATTTCAATACATGAGCAGGGATACCTTTTCATTTATTTATGTCTTAAAATTTCATCAATGTTTTGTAGTTTTTATTGTACAAATCTTCACCTCTTTGATTAAGTCCTAAGTATTTTATTTTTCCTGGTAGTACTTTTAAGGGAATTGTTTTCTTAATTTCCTTTCAGATTGTTCATTATTAGTGTGTATAAATACAACTGATTTTTGTGTATTCATCCTTTTGCAGTCAGAGAATGTACTTTGTGTGGTAGTGATCTCTTTCAAATCTATTGAGATTTCATTTGTGGCCTATTATAATATAAGGTCTATCCTGGAAAATGTCCCATGTGAACTTGAGAAGAATATGTGTTCTATTGTTGTTGGGTATAGTGTTCTGTATAAGCTGTATTGTGTTGATCTAGTTGTATTGTGTTGTTCAAGTTCTCTATTTCCTTACCTATCCTCTGTCTGGTTGATCTATCTATTATTTAGAGTAGGGTATTGAAGTCTTCAACTATTACGGTATTTGTTGTGTCTTCTTTCTTTATGGAAATTTTATTAATATACAATGTCCTTCTTTGTGTCTTGTAAACTTTTTTTATTTAAACTCTGTTTTGTCTGATATTAGTATAGCCACACTTGCTGTTTTTTGAGAATTATTTGCATGGAATATCTTTTTATCCTTTCACCTTCAGGCTGTTTGTATCTTTGGAACTAAAGTGAGTCACTTGCAGATTGCATGTAGTTGAATCATTTAAAAATTTATTATACCAATCTCTGTCTATTAAATGGAGAGTTTAATCCATTTACATTTAAAGTAATTACTGATAAAGAGGAACTTCTGTCACTTTGCCTCTTATTTTCTATAATGCCTTACAACTATTTTATTCCTCATTTCTTGCATTATTGTCTTCTTTTGTGTTTGACTGATTTTTTTCTGTAGTGAAATGTTTTAATTCTTTTCTCATCCCTTTTTGTGTATATTCCAAAATGACTTTCTTTGTGGTTACTATGGAAATTACATTTAACACCCTAAAGTTATAACTCTCAAATTTGAATTTAGACTAGCTTAATTTCAATAGCATACAAACACTCTGCTTCTTTATAGCCTTGTCCCTATCCCTTTAGTTATTGATATCACCACATTACATCTTTATACATTGGGTGTCCATAAATATAAACTAATAATTGGTTTTTAAAATATATTCCTTAAATTATGTAGAAAACAAAAAAAGAAGTCATAGAAAAACATTATAAAAACACTAGCTTTTAGACTAATACTTGTTTTTTAAATATATCTTAGTCTTTTAAATCACATAGAAAACAAAAAGTGGAGTTACAAACTGTTGTTACTGTAATATCAGCTCTTGTAATAGCCCATATATTTACATTTACTGAGATCTTTATTTCTTCATATAGTTTTTAGTTATTGTCTAGTATCCATCCTTTAATTTCATCCTATAGGATCCTCTTTAGCATTTCTTGAAG
Organism: Mandrillus leucophaeus; assembly: GCF_000951045.1. Lineage (NCBI taxonomy): Eukaryota > Metazoa > Chordata > Mammalia > Primates > Cercopithecidae > Mandrillus > Mandrillus leucophaeus. Next base: position 4,216,793 of record NW_012106141.1, on the reverse strand, counting down.
GGCAGGTCTAGTGATAATGAACTTCCTCAGCTTTTATTTTTCTGGGAATGTTAATTTCTCCCTCACTTTTTATGTACAGTTTTGCTTTCCATCAGCAAATCAAGAACAGGATTCTTGATTTGCAGGGTTTTTTTTTTTTTTTTTTTTTCTTTTAGCATGTTGAGTATTTCAGCCTACTGCCTTTTGCCCTTCAAAGTTTCTTCTGAGGAATCTGCTGCTAATTGTATTGATGATAACTTGCATGTGGTGAGTGGCTTCTCTCTTGTTGCTTTCAAGAGTCTCTTTTTGTCTTTGACTTTTGACAATTTGATTATAATGTGTCTCAGTGTGGATCTCTTTGAATTCATCCTACTTGGAATTTATTGAGTTTCTTAAACCTTCCTATCTTTTGTCAAACTTGGAAATTTGTGGGGTTTTTTGTTTTGTTTTGTTTTGTTTTAAATAGAGATGGTCTTGCTCTGCTGCCCAGGCTGAAGTGCAGTGGCACAATCACAGCATACCACAGCCTCGAACTCCTGGGCTCAAGTGATCCTCCCACCTCAGCCTCCCAAGTAGCTGGGACTACAGGCGTATGTCTTCACATCTGGCAATTTATTTTTTATTGTTTTTGTAGAGACAGGGCCTCCGGTCTCACCATGTTGCCCAGGACTGTCTTGAACTCCTAGCCTCAAGCAATCCTGCCACGTTGGCTTCCCAAAGTACTGTCATTACAGGTGTGAACCAGTGTACCCAGTCAAACTTGGGAATTTTTAGCCATTATTTCTTCAAACAGTTTCTGCCCCTTTCATTCTCCATCCTCCTTCTGGATCTCCTGCACTGTGTTTGTTGGTTTGATGGATGGTATCGCACAGGTCTCTTGGGTGTCTTAACTTTTCTTTAATCTTTTTTCTTTCTCTTCCTCAGGCTCAATAATTTCAATTTTTCTATCTTCAAGTTTACTGATCCTTTCTTCTGCCTGCTCAAATCTGCCTTTGAATCCCTCTAGTGAATTTTTCATTTCAGTTATTGTACTTTAGAGCTCTAGAATTTTCTTTTTGATTTCTTCTTAAATATTCTGTTTATTGATATTTCCATTTGTAATGCATTGTTTTCTTGACTTCCTCCACATATTCCTTTAGTTCTTTGAGCATCTTTAAGATAGTTGTTTTAAAATCTTTGTTTAGTAGGTTTGCCATCTGGTCTTTCTCAGAGATGATTTCTGTTGTCTTATTGTTTTTTTTGAATGGGCTACATTTTTCTGTTTTTTTTTTTTTTTTAATTCCTTGTGCTTTTTTCTTCTTTTGCTGTTGAAAACTGGACATTTGGATCTAATAATGTGATAATTATGGTAATTAGATTTTCCCCCTTCCCCTGGAGTTTGCCATTTTTCGCTTTTGTTTCATTTTGTTTTGATTTGATTATTGTAGGCTGTCTCCATGCCGAGGATCAAACTGAGGTGTAAAGTTAATGTATTTCTCATTTTTTCTGAGCCTGCTTCTTTCCTCAGTCATAAGCAGTGACTTGAAATTTCCCTCATATATGTAGTTATTTTTGAATGTCCTAGTCTTTAACATCTGGCTGTCAAAAGGGAAAGAACAGAATGAAGTGGGGAAAGATGACCCTTTAAATATCCTGGAAGTTGTCTCAGCCTGAGTGGGTGGGGCTTGCAACTATGAGAGAGGGTTGCAACAAAGGCTACCTGCTACTGTGTCTGCAACTCCATGATCAGAGGCAGTAATTAGCTACCAAAACATGGATCCCTGATATTTAGGGAATAGGGTCCTCCTTATAGCCCACCTTGCTCCTGCAAACTGTGTTCTAGCTGTTCTAGCAACATGGGCATGACTGCTTGCTAGGAGGCTGTGGTGAGGGATGGGTAGCTGCTGCTTAGATAAGAGCTAAAATTGACCAAGATTAACTGCAATTTGCTGTTCTGTGCTTCCTCTGGACCTTGCAAGCCTGCAATAGACTCCAGGGTTCTGAAATAGTTACATCACACAGATTCTGCCAGTACAATTGTTATCTAGGTGGGGAGACAGAGTCCTGGTGCTTCCGACTCTGCCAACTTCCCAGAATTATCTGCCTATATTATATTTTACATATAAAATACATCACTGTGATGTAGATTATGAAATAAACTCTTATGAAGCTACAGTCAACTGAATGACAAGAACATCGTGCTGCTCCTCAATCCCATCCCTTTGCTTCCTTCTTAAGAGTTTACTACCAGCCCACATTTCTCATTTATGACTTTCTTACATTGAAAACCATTTTCCACATAAGTATGCATCCCTACAAAATATATTCCTTAGTTTTACCTGTTGTGAAGCTCAATTGATTGTCCACATTGAAAACAAATAAAATTACATCCTTGCTTTAGTCCATACGCCCAAATCAATTTCCTTACTATTCATCCCATGCCAATTGGACTTCTGCTTTGACTGTTTTACGAAAACCAATCTTGACAAAATGTCCACTGACTCTGTTCACTGAGTCAGATCCAATGTCCACTCTCCTCTCATTATCCTAGTTGGCCTTTCAGGACTACTCATCATAGCAAATTTTTTTTTTTCCTCAAAGTTGTCTTCCTTTCAGCTTCTGTGATATTGCTCTGTTCTGGTCTATCTTCTTTCTCCATGGCCTTTCCTGCTCAGTCTTCACCTCGGCATTTACTTTTCTACCCAATCTCTACATTTTGGAGTTCCTCAGCGCTCAATCCTAGGTTCTGCTCCCTTATCCTTTTATAATTTCTCTTCAGATAATCTAATTCATGCCCATGGATTTTTATGCCACTACCTGCTGATGACTTCTGAATTTACACCTTGAATCTAGCATTTTCCTTGGACCTCAAAGCTCATATATAAATCAACATATATCTCTCGTTTCTATACACTTAGGTGTATACCAAACACTTCAAAACTTAGTATTATTGCAACTAAACTCAAAATTTTTTGTGAAACTGTTCCTCTCTCAGTCTTCTTCATCTCAACAATCTATTTAGTTGCTCAAGTCAGAAACCTGAGAATTTTACTTTACTCGGTGTACTCTTGCTCACTGCAATCAATTCATGGAATTTCTCGTATTTAGTCCTCAAAATATATGTCAAGTTCTGCTTTTCACCATCTCTACTGCCACCACCTTTGTCCAGACTATCTACTTCTTTTTTTTTTTTTTTTT
>NW_012106141.1:4208105-4208877 GCF_000951045.1 Mandrillus leucophaeus | reverse complement strand
CTTAAATTATGTAGAAAACAAAAAAAGAAGTCATAGAAAAACATTATAAAAACACTAGCTTTTAGACTAATACTTGTTTTTTAAATATATCTTAGTCTTTTAAATCACATAGAAAACAAAAAGTGGAGTTACAAACTGTTGTTACTGTAATATCAGCTCTTGTAATAGCCCATATATTTACATTTACTGAGATCTTTATTTCTTCATATAGTTTTTAGTTATTGTCTAGTATCCATCCTTTAATTTCATCCTATAGGATCCTCTTTAGCATTTCTTGAAGGGCAGGTCTAGTGATAATGAACTTCCTCAGCTTTTATTTTTCTGGGAATGTTAATTTCTCCCTCACTTTTTATGTACAGTTTTGCTTTCCATCAGCAAATCAAGAACAGGATTCTTGATTTGCAGGGTTTTTTTTTTTTTTTTTTTTTCTTTTAGCATGTTGAGTATTTCAGCCTACTGCCTTTTGCCCTTCAAAGTTTCTTCTGAGGAATCTGCTGCTAATTGTATTGATGATAACTTGCATGTGGTGAGTGGCTTCTCTCTTGTTGCTTTCAAGAGTCTCTTTTTGTCTTTGACTTTTGACAATTTGATTATAATGTGTCTCAGTGTGGATCTCTTTGAATTCATCCTACTTGGAATTTATTGAGTTTCTTAAACCTTCCTATCTTTTGTCAAACTTGGAAATTTGTGGGGTTTTTTGTTTTGTTTTGTTTTGTTTTAAATAGAGATGGTCTTGCTCTGCTGCCCAGGCTGAAGTGCAGTGGCACAATCA
>NW_012106141.1:4186750-4202235 GCF_000951045.1 Mandrillus leucophaeus | reverse complement strand
GATATGGAGTCTTGTTCTGTCACCCAGGCTGGAGTGCAATAGCGTGATCTTGGCTCACTGCAACCTCCACCTCCTGAGTTCAAGTGATTCTCCTGCCTCAGTCTCCTGAGTAGCTGGGATTACAGGCACCTGCCATCATGCCTGGCTAATTTTTGTATTTTTGTAGGATAAGGTTTCACCATGTTGGTCAGGCTGGTCTTGAACTCCTGACCTCAGGTGATTCACCCACCTCGGCCTCCCAAAGTGCTGGGATTACAGGCATGAGCCACCATGCCTGGCCTCGATTATCTACTTCTATTGCCTGGTCTACTGCAATAGCTTCCTAATTGATTTTCCCTCTTCTCGACTTGCCCTCTTTCAGTATAGCCTCTACCAATCAGCTACAGAAGTCTTTCTGTAAACGTTGATCTAACAATGATACTTCTCTGCTTAATACAGTTTAGTATAATTAAAACGAAATCCATACTCCTCCTCACAACAATCGTGGTCCTGCATAACACCTCCTGCTCACCTGTCTTCCACTTGAGCCGCACTTTCCTTTGCTCTCCATGTTTCAGACACTCTGTCCTTCTTTCCATTCCTAGAAGAGGTGAAGATTTCTCCATCTCAGAGCCTGCCCATGTCTTCTTTCCTATGACTAGAATGCTCTCCCAAGGCTCTTTAAATGGTTAATATCTTCTCACTCTTTAAATCTCAGTCTAGTGGCTTTCTCAGATTTTTCCTGGTCATTCCATTCAAGTGTGTTCCTCTCCCCACTTATTCTAAATGCCACTGCCAACCACCTCTTTCCACTGTTATTCTGTCTTAGTTTCCTGGGGCTGCTATAACAAATTACCACAAGCTGAGGTGCTTAAAACAACAGAATTTTATTCCCTCACAGTTCTTGAGGGCAGATGTCCAAAATGAAGGTGTTGGCAGGGACATACTCCTTCCAGAGGCTTTAAGGAAGAATCCATGCTTTGCCTCTTCCAGCTTCTGGTCACTGTCAGCATTCCTTGACTTGTGGTTGCATCACTCCAATCTCTGCCTCCATGGTCATGTTGCCTCCCACCTTCTGTCTGTGTTATCTTTCTTTGCTTTTCTCATATAAGAATACTTGCGATGACCATTGTATACATGTATTGAAATATCACCCTGTGTCCCAAAAATATGTACAGGTATTATGTTTCAACTAAAAATAAAAGGAAAAAAGTTAGTTGCACCCTACTCTTCACATTTTAAAATGGTTAAAAAGCACAACCTTTTTCTCTTTAGACACCTTGGGGTTCCTTCTTTTGGGGTGGTATGGGGTAGTCTTGCATTATATCATAGGATGAAGAGGAGAGATATAAACAAGGTATAAACTGTGATAACTGTGAATTGAGCCTCTTCAGGCTGCATTTCATGTGCATGAAAGAAGTCTTAACTAGTTATCTTTATTCAGACACAGAAACCTGAATGGATGAATATTCAAAATGTGTTGATGAGTTCCACACCCTCTTTGAAAGATAAGTGCCAAGTCCTTCCCTTAATTATACTCTGAGCAAAAAAAGTTATGTAGAAGAAGAAGTAAAAAGAGTACTTGTGATGGCATTTAGGGCCACCAGATAATTTAAGGTAATCTTAACTCAAGATCCTTTATTTAATCATCTGTAAAGACCCTTTTCCCAAATAAGATAATATCTACACATTTCAGAGATTATGACTTGATGTCTCTGGGTGGCCATTATTCAACCTACTACATACTCTATCTGGCTTTCTGATCATCAAATTCAGAATAATTTTTTCTATACAAAATAAATTTTATATTTATTTTTAATTTTCTAGTTTATCGTCGGTTTTCTTTATGCCAGTGCTATGCAATAGAAATGTAATGAGAGCCACATATATAACTTTAAATTTTCTAGCAGCCACATTAAAAAGTGAAAAGAAGCAAGTGAAATTGACTATAATAGCATATTTTATTTAACTGAATATATGCAAAATATTATCATTTAAACATGAAATCAATATGAAAATTATTACTGAGCGGTTTTGCTTTTTTAGGGGATACAAAGTCTCCTAAATCTGTCTGGTGTATATTTTGTACTCACAACACATCTCAGTTCAGACAGCTGCATTTCAAGTACTCAGCCACAAATGAATAGCAGCTAGTACTGAATTGGACAGTCAGCTCTAGACATGTAAAACACATCTATTGTGCTTTTCAGGGCCAACACAGTGCTTGAAACATTAGAAATGCTGTATATATGAATATATATGATACACACATGCTATACATATATATGAATAAGTTATTGGATGAGTAAAAGAAGACTAGCAAAATCTCATGCCCAAATATATTACATTTTCCTTAACATCAAAATAGATATCTATTTGCAGAGCCACATTTATCTGAATTTAACTGTGAGTGGAAAGTTAAGAATTAGTGATTATAAAACATCTTTGTCTCTACATCAACTCATTTTTTTGCTTGTACTATTTCTCTGGATGATAGATTTCACAACTTATCATTCTAGTATGTGAGAATATTTTATGTAAACTTTAGGGCATTTGTGCATGTTTAATATTCTAGGATTTGGTGAATTGTATCTTAATACATATTTATTGCAATATTTTCTTTAGTTATGGTGAGTTCCGTGAACCAAAATTTCTATGGAATTTGTCCTCTTAAATATTTATTGTCACATAATATTTTAGGTTTGAACAGTGGGGAAATATAGCCGCTCATAGAGAAATTAGAACATGAATGAAATTCAACCTATAATAGTTTATATATCATTTTGAACTGACTAAAGCTAGGCAAAGCATGCATATTCACTTAAAAATATTAAGTTATTGAGGACAAATTTTTATTTAATAATAAAATAAAATGAAAACCTCTTAAATCACTGGAAAGAATCCTCAGAAGTGGAAGGAAAACTCTACATCAACTTAAACATTTCAAGACAACCAATTTCATTAATTTAAAACATCATCCAGAACCAAGGATCCAAGCAAATGAGCCTTTTTCTTTAAACATTCTGACTCATCTTGGGAGCATTAAAATTAATAGAACTTATGATCTTGAGTTCTACTCATTTGAGAATGTGTTTTCAGTAAGTACACATATTGGGGTTGGGATCTGGCAGTCCCTTATATATAACTACCATGAACATACACTGAGTTTTATACCATTAATATTTCAAGGTGTTTGATTCATAGTTTTTTACAAGCTGAACACACCCATGAAATGAACTAATATTGAAAAGAAATCTTACTGCAGACCAATGGAATGCACTATATTCATAACATATTAAGATTAAAAGTAGTAAGACAATATTTCAGCCCATGGCCTGATCCTTTTCTATAGAACTCTGGAGTGGGTAAGGTGATAGGAGATGCAGTGGAGAGAAGAAAGGAAGGATCTGAGAAGTCTTAGGATCATGTTTTGCAAAAATCTCATCGATGAGTGGGTCAAGACTTCATTTCCGCGAAGCAGATTTTTAAAATTGATTATCACCAAATCTTCTCTAGACATGATCATTTTGTCTAGATCTATCAGTGTCTACTTTCCCCAGTTCCATCTACTATAGTTTCTGATACCTTCCCCCGGGGAAGCACAGCCTGGTTCAGATTTTGAGCCAGTTTTGATGAAGGCAGGCGGTATACTCAGCACCTCAGTTTTGCCATTCAGTGGTATCTAAGTATAGTTGTGTTACCATAGAATTGTTTTTCATTGTGCTTAGGAAAAGCTTTAAAGGCTGATGAGGCCACCCAACGTGGTGCTTTTCTTACATGCCCTGCATTGTACTCTGGTTCCCCATTGGAATGCTGTTAGCCCACCTTTGTCAGTCTTCTATACCTGGAGGTGGATGTTATCTTTCAATACAACAAAAGGTAAGAAACAACACAAACCTTAGACCTACTTCTCCAGGATTTAACTGTGGTGGTTTTTGGTTTTTAAGTATGTGGTTTTTATAAGATAATGTTATTAGAATGGGCCTTTGGTGGTATATGAAAGCCACATCTAATAACTTATAAATTTATTTATTTATTTACAGACAGGGTCTTGCTCTGTTGCCCAGGCTGGTCTTGAACTCCTGGCCTCAAGCAATCTACCTGCTTTGGCCTCCCAAAGTATTGGGATTACAGGCATGAGCCACCGGGCCTGGTAACTTATAAATATTGATATCAAAGGGGGAGAAGTAGGTAATGATCATTTTAAGAATTGTATAAACTTCTGAGTAATAAGCTCAAAATTTGATAGATGCCATATAATTTGAACTTAAAATAATCTCTAAGCATGTTTATAAAAAATTACATGCATTTATGAAGATTTTTTGCTCAAAGAATTTTTGGTATTTTCAGTGTCTACTTATGCAGTGAAGTATTTAAACGTTTAAGGAACTATAAAATGGCCTAACCCTGAGAACTTGAGACTATCTAAAATAAATGCTAACAAAATATTAGATGACAGATCAAATACATCGAAAGTCTAAAAGAAGTTCATCACACTGTAGAAAAGCTTCAGTGAAGAAAGAACAGTGACTTGGAACAAGAAGAGAAAAACTTCACAGGACTAAAGAAACAGAAGAACACACATAAATGATTGTAAATTACAATCATGTAGAAGAACATAATACAATAAGTATGTTATAATGTGATTTTATTATAATATACATTACATAATATATACATATTTCATATAATACAATTATAATATATACATGTCATATGCATAATACATAATGTGATATATATTATAGTATGTACTTTATTATAATATAATATGTGAGCTTTGAAATAAACAGAAATCATCCTTGCACATTACATTTACATATTGCACCACTGGATACAAAGATACTCTCATAATCAAAAGAATCTAGTTTCTCATGCATTTAGCTGTTTGAGTACCATTCACAATCTCCAGGGACAGATTTTGACTTTATCTGTTCAGACATTTAAAAACCCGTTGAGTGTGGACAATTCAAAAGTGTAATTCTTTGAATCACATACTATATCTAAGAAGCATTAGGTATTTAATCTTGCTAACAGTAAACTTTATGAATATGTTACTAAAATGTGTTCATATTTTATTAATAATTATTAGGATCTTGAAGAATAATATGTATTATGTCAGGTCAGCTGAATTTCTATAAATTCCATCTGCTCTTTTATTTCAAGATGTGAATGCTTTGCAATTATGAAACTCATGAAAGTCAGTTGAAATGTGTTTATCATGTCCACTTCCATCCCTTCACCTAAGCTCTCACACAAACTTAGATCTCCTTGCAAGGTGCCAACTGAAAGAAGGAGGTCCAAACTGACAAGACTTATCTGGACACTGTTCATTGACTGTTGACTGCTCTAGACGTAAACGAATCCTACAATAACTGGATTCATTTTCTTAGCCTTCCATTCTTATTTCTTGCTCACTCCTTTCTCTGGTATCTTGCATTAATGAGACAGTGAATAAGACAAAGAACAGTACCTCTTTGTGTTCCTACGGATTCAGTTACTATCACTAACCGAATCCCCAAGCATGCAATTTAGCATCTCTCTACTTAGTTCAAAGCATGTTGCAAAATTCTCAAGACTCAAATCCTACTTAATTTTCATTCATTTTAATATTATATAGCACAGAGTCCTTGTAAGAGGAGTAATGGTATTCTGTGAAACCACATAAATGACAACAGGGTGTTATACTCCCCCGAAGACTGGAACTTACCAGTATTGACAACGTAAGTGGCAAATCTACCTAATACCACAGTGGTTAAGATCCGTTTGTTTTCAGGGAGGGGAGTGAATGAGCTGCTTCTCCTCCTGGTATGCCACTTGTAGTAGGTCTAGTGATAAGATGTCATGTCTCAGCCACCCTCTTAGTGGTGCACATTCTGGAAGGGACGACAGTTTCCAGAGTTACCAGCAAAAGGCTCTGCCTGTGTAAGTGTCCCTACATGAGTAGGTTGGGAGTGGATTTAGACATTGGTTGAAAAAGGGACCTTTACATCTATATTAGTTTTTTTAAAAAAATAAATTATTATGTGTCCATTAGATAGCTTTGCTCCATTCTTCTGATTTATCCTGTTCCTTACCCCACCCCTTGCATAATCCACACCAAACCTCGTTCTGTCCTTGAGCTTCATTCAACTTCTGCTTTCCATTCAACTTCAGAGCCTTACTCTGTGTCTTACCCCATCTCTCACTGAGGTGCTGGACACTCAGGGATGAGTGAGGGATGGAGTGTGGATTAGGGCCAAGTTAGGGTGAAAGGTGAAATGAGGCTCTTTCACAAGGTAATGGTTAGAAATATTACTGCAGAAATTATTTGTAATTTTAAAAATTACATTTTTAAGTTCTGACTCACATCAGTCAATGTGACACTGTTGGAATAGGTGTGTCAAAACATTCTATTAACCTGCCACTTAACTACACAAAAATGTCTTCTTTTTGGTCCTCAGTGACCTCAACAACTCTTCACCTTGAACATTGATGGTGGAGAGATTATTGGTGCTGTCAAAATTTGCCCTACAAATTTATCAAGAGGAACGGGGAAAAGGGCGAGTTCTTGGAACTTGCTACCAGAATAGTAGTACATTCCCGTATTTCCTTATCTGCCTTTGGCCTTTGGCCTTTTATCTCATTTCCCTGTGTCCGTGATCCTCTGGAACTTCTGCTAACATTTTCTAGTTCATCAAAGACACCACTTCCAAGGGCATTTATTTACTCATGGAAATTGGTTGGAAATTTGGTGTCACCAAGAGCTGCTTTATTCAATATGTGGGATGAATGTAAATTTATCAATTCATGTTGAACAAATATAAAATATAAGTCTGGGTTAGTGGTGAATAGCACTGTTCATAGACTAGAGTCTCATCAGGTGCAAGGGGTCCTGAGATGCAGAAAGTGTTACCTGGATAACTTTTATCTAAAATTTGTGCTCAGATTCTTTTATAACATCTCAATAAATGGTCACACACATCAGTAGACCAGCAATGCCTACTCCATAAGGTGAGCTATTACATTTCCAGTTGGTTCTAATTCAAGCCTTTCCTGAATTTGAGCTGAAATCTACCTTCCTGATCCTTCTTCTAGTCCAAGTTTAGCTCACTACAACCTTGGATTGAAATTAACTCATCTTCTTCCTGACAACTTTTCAAATATTTGAAGACAGATATAACCGGTCTCTACTTCTTGGTTTAAATGACATTTTACCTTTAATTTGTGACATCAAAGTATAGGTCAGCAATGATAGAATCCAGATGTTGATCAATCAAATGCTATGGTTTTGACTTTTCTCAAAATGTGCCACCCTATCCATCACGGTATTTACAGCCATGGTGGTGCTTGAAAGCAGGTGATTATTTATAAAATCCCTGATGTGTGCAGATTCTCAGAATGCACAGTTTAATTTATAACCAGTCAAATAGTACATACTGGCAGATGAAGGGGCTTTCAAACAATAAGCAAACCTCCAGGAGACGCCTTGCATCTCTAGAGAAATGTGAGGTTTTTGAAAGGTAGATTTAAAATATTCTAATGCTTAAAAATAATATATAAACTGGAAAATACTTAAGTGGATATTATCCAAGTGCTTCTAACTTAATTATAATTCTATACTAAGAAAATTAAGAATTTTGTCTTTTTTTTAAAATAAAAAGCATTCCATGAAAACAGAGTACATTCTATGCCCTAGATGTTTTTATTGATTTCCTCTTTCTGAAATTTCTCTGTTTTTGTCTATTTTATTATCTGAGATAAAATTCTTGAGGCTTTGCCTCAATCTCTTATGTTTTAATGTAGAGATTAAAGTAATCCTTTTTGAAAATATGATGACAGTAAGCCATGCTGAAATATTTATCAAACATATTTATAATCTCTTTATTATGTGACTTTTATTTAATAACTTAAACTTGTTTTAGACAGAAAAGGACAGGATTAACTTTTCTTATGAAGATAAATGAGAACAAAAAGTATATATAATTTATTGCTGCTGTGTGAGTTCCTAGAGTTACTAAAGAATAGCAATGAAAATAATTGCAAGAAAATTGGAGAGAGAACTTCCACATGCTGAAATGATGAACTGAAAATGCTTTTACTTAAGGATGAGTAAATTACTTTCATACGGTTGAGCATACATTCCACATTTTTATATTCTGTATGGAGAGAAACTTTTTAAGAAGAGTCAGATCTCTTGGAAGCAAGTTACGGAGTTTATGGGAAAGTTTATAATATTCATTCATTTATTCATTGTTTGCTCAATATCTATCAGCACCAACAGAATATAATTTCTATGACACTTGCCATATTTTGTCTTGTAGGATACTTTTTTAATATATATGTGTAGGTTATAATTTCCTTGAGGCAGGGTCTGAGTGTTGTTCACATTTGTATTACATGTGAGGCTGAGAATAGGCATAGCAGGCAGTTACTCAATGTAAATTCTATTTCCATAGACTTTTGATGTTGCTGCTAAAGTATCATTTCCATATTTTTTTGAATCTGTGCCCTAAGTAATTATCAAAGACACACTGTGAGTTACAATACAAATTTATTTAACCTTAAAAGGATTTTAAGTACATTTGTGGTCTCATTCCCAGAATTTAGCAGAGTCCTACAAAGAAGAATGCTTCAGAATCTGTCAACTCAGGGTTGCATTCTGAGTGATGCATAATTGAAAGGGGTGGGGAGGACTTATGTGAAATACCAAATTCATACAATGTAGATGATTGGTATGAGAATATATGCAGAACACAATATATTTTCTCCAGCTCTCAAGCTAAGTTGAAAAGAAATTTGAATTCATATCCCACCTCTGATTTTATAAGCCTTGCAAAACCATTTCTCAATTTGGCACCATTAGCAGCCGGATTGGAAGCCACAGTGTCTGCTCAACCAGATCCAATGAATTCAAAATCAGAGTGAATGGATATTAAGACAGCAACACATGAGCAGAGCTGCATTACAGAAATGACACCAACAAATGACAGAGTTGCTATACTAAAAATATTTGGAAGCAATAATATAGATTTATTCATGACAATGATGTGGGTTGGTTTTATCTAGGTTAATTGATAAAAAGCAGATTTAAAGAAGTAATAAAATTTTAATTTAATGAAATCAAATGACAAAAATTATTGAACTGGATCTTTTTCATACTAGATGTAATTTTAGGTTTAAATAATACAATACAGGCTATTCATGAATGGCTACTTTATTGACAGCAGATATAATTCTACAGGGTGCTAAAACATTACACAGTTGTACAACCCAAATGAGTATTGATTAGAGAACAGCCTCAAACAGATTTATGCCATTCTACAGCAATATAGAAAACACGAATTTTTTGAGAATGATATGAGTACCAAGAATTATTTGAAAGGTTGTTTCACCAACCGTTGCAATAATAAATGTTCTATCTGCAATTCTGATGGCTCATTAGTTATTTTCAGATAAACCTTTTGCCAAAGAGAACAAGGTATATTTTGTGTATGCAGAAGACTTAAAGGAGGCAGTCAAATAAAAAAAAATACATATGAAAGAAATCCGTGTGTAAATAAGTAGATTGCAAAATAACTTAGAAATTTGTTCATGCAGAGTTCTGGAACCCAGTGGTGTGGAGTCCCACAGAAAAGACAAAAGATATAAAATCCCCACTGTCATGGAGTTGACATGTTAGTGCTGGTTTTGGTGAGATGACAAAGAAATAACAAGCGAAGGCTGGGCATGGTGGCTCACGCTGTAATCGCAGCAACTTTGGGAGGCTGAGGCAGGCAGATCACGAGGTCAGGAGTTCAAGACCAGCCTGGCCAACAGGGTGAAACCCCGTCTCCACTAAAAATACAAACATTAGCTAGGCATAGTGGTGGGCACCTGTAATTCCAGCTACTTGGGAGGCTGAGGCAGGAGAATCATTTGAACCCAGAAGGCAGAAGTCGTGGTGAGCCAAGATTGTGCCATTGCACCCCAGCCTGGTTGACAAGGCGAGAGTTCATCTCAAAAAAAAAAAAAGGAAAAAAAAAAGAAATAATAAGTGAATTACACAGTGTATTTAACTGTGAAAAATTAAATGGAGAAGATTAAATAAGAAAGAGTGGTAGGGGGCAAGGCCAGTGGTAGGAGGAGAATGGTGGTTGCTATGTTAAATGAGATGGCTGTGGAAGGCAGGGCCCTGAGGCAGTGCCTTTGTGCTTATTGCATTTGGGAAACAGTATGGAGGTAAGAGTTAGCTGGAATGCAGTGAGGGAAAGTCAGTTATCAAGCCACGGAGATAAGAGGCCTGGAGTAAATCATGCTTGGCATTATGGGACGTTTAATGACTTTGGCTTCTTCTTATGAGTGGATGAGATGCCATTAGAAAATTTTGAGAATAGGGCTTAAAATTTAGAGCTGACTCTGACTTTCAATGTTAGTGCTGTAGACTGAATTGTGTCTCCCCTAGTTCATATGTCGAAGCCCAGTCCCTAATATAACTCTATTTGGAGAGAAAACTTCTAGGTTATTAAGGTTAAATTAGGTCATAAAGGTAAGGTCTTAATCTAATAGGATTTTTGGCCTATACGAAGAGAAGGGTTTCTTTCTCTCTGTTATGTAAGGACACAATTAGAAGAAGGTGGCTGTCTACAAGCCAGCAAAAGAGCTCTCATGAGGAACCAAAATAGTCAATACCTTGATCTTAAACTTCCCAGCATCCATAACTGTGAGAAAATATGTTTTTGTTGTTTAAGCAACCCAGTCGGTGGTATCTTGTTATGGAGGCCTGAATACACTAAAACAGTGTAGAAAATCTGAACTATATTTTGCCTTTGAAAATTTTTTTAAATGCATAGGTTGTCTACCGTGCTTTATACATGTAGTGAGATGAAAACAATAATTATTTAAAACCAAGTATGACTACAGTTTACTTTGCCTTCTAAAGCAAGTGACATAGTTTATATGTGTTATACTGCTCTCTTCCATTTTTAAAGGACATACAAGAAGATAATTCTACTCATAGGCTTCTGAATTGGATCTTGTCAGGCATTTTATTCAGAAGGATTTTATTTTTAAAAAACTTCAGGGAAGTATTCTTTCATTCTTTGTACTGTATTTCAGCCATTATGTGTTAAATGGGCTTTAATAGACAACCCAGAAAGTATTTGTTATTTTATTTCTACAAAAACTGCAATCTGATTTCTAGGTCATTGACTTACATATGAACTTTAGGAACACAATCCATAAATGACCTGGAATTTGCCTATACAAACAAGTAGAAACAGATAGATGATGGTAATAATCAACCTTCAGTAGATCAAATAGTTTTAGTGAATTTTTCAAATAGGGCAATCTTTCTTATGCATTGTAAAATGACTTTGGACTTTTAGTTTGCAACCTTTGAATATACAACAAAGTTTTTATTGGTTGTGATTGAAATTCAGACTGCTTCAGAGATA
This sequence comes from Mandrillus leucophaeus, assembly GCF_000951045.1. Taxonomy (NCBI): domain Eukaryota; kingdom Metazoa; phylum Chordata; class Mammalia; order Primates; family Cercopithecidae; genus Mandrillus; species Mandrillus leucophaeus. Next base: position 4,190,842 of record NW_012106141.1, on the reverse strand, counting down.
TCATCCTTAAACTGGAATTTATTACCTGTGTAAAGTTTGATTCATAGAAGCTAGGAATAGAGAAAGCCCCTCATCCCTATCTTATCTATTGGATCTGTAAAACCATTTCTGGTGCATTTTCTGAAGTGGCATTTAGATGGAGGAATCCAGGAGGCCTGGACTCCTAGGCAGATGGGTTATCACTTTTGAAATGATCAGTCTAGCAGTAAGGAGAAGTAGTGACGCATAGCTACTAAGAGCAGGTGCTGTGGATTTAGTCAGAGTAAGCTCCAATCCCACCTCTGCAACTGATTGGCTGTGGGCTATGGGCATATTTCTTAATTTATCCCCAGCCCTGTTTCTTCATCTTCAAAATCAGGATTCTACCTAACAATTTGAGTTGTAATGAGGATAGTATGTATCCATTCCTGCTACTTAATAAGTATGGTGCCTTAATTGTAAAAATGACCATGATTCCATATTCTTTCCTGTACCCACACACTTTGAAATATGACTTTGAAGTTCCTCCCATGAAGAGATAAAATAGGCTGGGCGTGGTAGCTCACACCTGTAATCCCAACACTTTGGGAGGCTGAGGCAGTTTGATCACAAGTCAAGAGATCGAGACCATCCTGGCCAACATGGTGAAAACTCGTCTCTACTAAAAATACAAAAAATTAACTGTGCATGGTGGCATGCACCTGTTGTCCCAGCTAATCAGGAGGCTGAGGCAGGAGAATCTGTTGAACCTGGGAGGCAGAGGTTGCAGTGAACAGAGATTGCACCACTGCACTCCAGCCTGGTGACAGAGCAAAACTGCATCTCAAAAAAAAAAAAAAGATAAAATATATTTACTCACCCCTTGAGTCTGAAATGGCCATGACTTTCTGATTTCTCTTAGCACATGTGATGTGATGATTTGAAGCCTAGATCTCAAGAGTCTTTATGTGACTCCACTTTTCCTCTTGGACCCTTGTGACTTCCATGAGAATGAGCTTGAGCTAAATTTCAGGAGGATGAGTGACCACAGAGAACTATCCAAATTGTCTCATCTCAGTCCATGCTAGAACACTAGACCACTGGTAACTCATCAGCTGATCACAGATGCAGAGTGATGAGCTTGGCCCAGGTTAGTAATCTAAAGACTTATGGATTGACTAAGCCAAAACATAACACCATCACCACCACCAAAAAGTAAATAATGGTTCTTCTTGTTGTTGTTGCTACTGCTGTTTGAGGTACAGTTGATATAAAACAAATTGCACAGGTTTAAAATATGGAATTTGACAAGTTTTATGAATGTAGTGAGATGAAAGCAATATATCTATACCAGTTAAACCATCACCAAAATCAAGATAATGAACATATCTATCACTTCCTGAGGTTTCCTTGTGCCACTTTATAAATTGCTTCCTACCATCCCATCTGCTCATGCCCCCATCCCGAAGCATCATTTACATGATTTGTCAGCGTTTTCTAGAATTGTATATAAATGGAATCATACACTATGTATTCCTCTTTGGCCTCTTTTGTATAGCAGAATTACGTTCAAGTTCATTTATATTGCTCTGTGTATATTGCTGATAAGTATTCCATTTTACAGACATACCACAAATTGTGGCTACTCATCTTTTGATGAGTATTTAGGTTGTTCCCAGTTTTTAGCTATTATAGCTAAAACTGCTATAAACATTTGCATGTAAGTCTTTGTACCAACATATGCTTTCATTATCTGATGAACCATACCAACACAGGCTTTTCATTTATGATGGCTGGTCATATGCAATTACGAAACTGCAAAGCAACTTTCCAATGTGGTTTTACCATTTTACATAACCACCAGCAATGTTTGAGAGCTGCTGTTGTTTCATGTCCTCACCAACGCCTGATATTGTCAGCCTTTTTTATTTTGGTCATTCTAAAAATTATGTAGTAGTATTTCATTGTCATTTTAATTTGTATTTCACTAATGACTAATGATGTTGAACATCGTTAGATTTCCGACTGTTGTGTGGAACAAAATGAGTATTTGGCAATCAGTAGCTTTCCTGTATGCAAACAATCAGTAAACAAAATTTCTAATGGGCAAAAGATATCATTTATGATGATATTCAGAAAGACGACACAGGAATAATCTTAACATAAAATGTTTGCATAAGCATAAAAAATATAAAATACCCCTAGAAGATATAAAATAAGCCTCAATCACAGGAAGATTCAATATTATCATAAAAATTTCAATTCTCCTTAAATTTACAAGTTATAAATTTAAAATGTGTTATAAAGTTGTACATTGAGGCCGGGCATGGTAGTTCATGCCTGTAATCCCAGTACTTTAGGAGGCTGAGGCGGGCGGATCATGAGATCAGGAGGTCGAGACCATCCTGGCTAACACGGTGAAACCCTGTCTCTACTAAAGATACAAAAAATTAGCCAGGTGTGGTGGCGGACGCCTGTAGTCCCAGCTACCTGGGAGGCTGAGGCAGGAGAATGGCTGAACCTGGGAGGCGGAGCTTGCAGAGAGCCAAGATGGCACCACTGCACTCCAGCCTGGGCGACATAGTGAGACTCTGTCTCAGAAAAAAAAAAAAAGTTATACATTGAATAACCTTCCAATAACAAATACCAGTTTTTAATTTTAACTAGACTAGCTCCTTATGAATTTACATGGAAAAATAACAACATGAATAATAAGGAAAACTCTGGATCAGTGAAGGAACACTAGCCTATCAGATAGTGTAACAGGTTCTCCAGAGAAACAGAACCAACTTTGTGTGTATGTGTGCGTGTGGACAGAGAGACGGGGAGAGAGAGAGTTTAAGGAATTGGCCTAGGTGATTGTTGGGGCTTAGTAAATCCAAAATCTTTAGGATAGGCTGGCAGGCTAGAGACCCAGGAAAGAGTTGCAATTTGAGTCCAAAGGCAGTCTTGTGGCAAAATTTCTTCTTGCTCTAAGGAAATGTAGGGTGGGGATGGGGGTGGGGAGTCAGTCTTTGTTCTATTGAAGGCCCTCAAGTGATTGGAGGAGGCCCACTCACATTTTGGAGAGTAATCTGCTTTACTCAAAGTCTATTCATTTAGAAGTTAAAATATTCAAAAAATACTTTCACAGAAACACCTAGAACAATGTTTGACCACAATTTGGCCCAGCCATGTTGACACATAAAATTAACTGTCGTGAATAAGAAGGCATATTATAAAGTTTCAGTAAATAAAACAGTGTAGTACTGGCCCATATATAGACATGCGGGCCAGAGAAACAAGTACATATGAGAATTGAACTGAAATGCAGGGGTTGGAAAATTATGGTCCACAGGGCAAATCCAGCCCTCAGCCTACTTCTGCAAATAAAATTTTATTGAAATACAGACACACTCATTTGTTTATGAATCATCTATGGTTGTTTTTGCATGATGATGGCAGAATTGAACAATTGGGACAGGGATCTAGAAAGCCTAAAATATTTGCTATCTAACTCTTTATGGAAAATGTTTGCTGAACTCTAGTATCCAGCATACCAAGCTATCGGGGAAAAACTGGAATATTTGATAAATGGTTCAGAGAGCACTGATTAGCCATCTGGGGAAGGACAGGATGGGTCTATACTTCACACCTGTACCAGAATAAACTCCAAATTGATCAAAGATGTAAGGTAAAGTTTAAAACATAAAAAACTGAAATAAAATATGAGAAGTCTTGTTACCTATTATTTTAAATCCAGAAGACATAAAAGATTAATACATTTAATAACATTTTTTTAAAGCCCCAAACTTCTGCATGGCAAAAACCACTATAAGTAAAGTCAAAAGAGGAGCAACAAATTGTAAAAAAATTTGCAACTCATATCACAGAACAGAGGTTTAATTTTTCTAATATGAAAAGAGATCCTAAAAATTAAAATAAAGATTAACGGCCGGGTGTGCTGGCTCATGCCTGTAATCCCAGCACTTTGGGAGACCGAGGTCGGTGGATCACAAGGTCAGGAGATTGAGACCATTCTGACTAACACGGTGAAACCCTGTCTCTATTAAAAATACGAATAATTAGCTGGGTGTGGTGGCGGGTGCCTGTAGTCCCAGCTACTCGGGAGGCTGAGGCGGGAGAATGGTGTGA
>NW_012106141.1:4183082-4185520 GCF_000951045.1 Mandrillus leucophaeus | reverse complement strand
TGATGTTTTAAAAGTAGCACTTCCAGGCCGGGTGTGGTGGCTCACACCTGTAATCCCAGCACTTTGGGAGGCTGAGGTGGTTGGATCACTTGAGGAAAGAAGAAAAGGAGGAAGAAGAGAAAGAGAGGAAGGAAGAAAGAAAGGACGAAGAGAAGGAGGAAAAAAACTCGCTATTACTGCCCCAGCCAGCACATTTGGCTTCCTATTCCATTTTCCAAAGCCCACTCACCTGTAGCCTGAAACTCCAAGCCGCAGAGTTATCATTTAAGTAACTACCATTAAATGGGTATCATTTAAGATACCCTATGTCTTGCATATTTTCCAGAAATATCTCATGTGTATACTTGTGTATAAAAGTAGCTCTTCTATGTCTTTCTTTTTCACTTAAAAATGTATCTTGAAGGTCTTTCTTTTTTAATGGTTCTATGCATTGCATTGTATGGATTTGGGCTAATTATAGTTGATCATGTGTCCAAAGGGCTGAAATCCAGCCTGTGTACCACTGACATGGGGCTCTGAGAGCCAGGAGGAGGCAATGTTTCTAACTTTTTCATTATTATTATACCTGGTATGTTGATCTGTGACCAGTGAGCTTTGATGTTATTTTGTAATTGTTTTGAGGTACCATGAACTGCACTCATATAAGATGATGAACTTAATTGATCAATGTTGTGTGTATGCTGACTGCCACACTGACAGCTGCTCTGTATCTCCCTCTCCTCAGGCCTCCCTATTCTCTGAGACATAAAATATTAAAATTAGGACAATTAATAACCCTACAATTGCCTCCATGTGTTCAAGTGAAAGGGCGAGTCGCATGTCTCTCACTTTCAATCAAACCTAGAAACAATCAAGCTTAGTGAGGGAGGCATGTTGAAAGCCTACATAGGTCAACAGCTAGGCCCCTTGTACCAAAAAGTTAGCCAACTTGTGAATGCAAAGGGAAAGTTCTTGAATTAAATTACAAGTGCTACTCCAGTGAACATAAATCATAAGAAAGCAAAACAGTCTTACTGCTGATGTGGAGAAAGTTTGAGTGGTCTAGATACAAGATCAAACCAGCACAACATTCCCTTAAGCCAGTGCCTAATCCAGAGCAAGATCCTAAATCTCTTCGATTCTATGAAGTCCCAGAGAGGTGAGGAAGCTGCCAAAGAAAAGTTGGAAGCTAACAGAGGTTAGTTCATGAAGTTTAAGGAAAGAAGCTGTCTCAATAACATAAAAGTACAAGGTGAGGTAACAAGTGCTGATGGAGAAACTGCAGCAAGTTATCCAGAAGATTTAGCTAAGATAACTAATGAAGGTGGCTACACTCAACAACAGATCTTCAATGCAGATGAAAAAGACTTCTATTGGAAGAAGATGACATCTAGGACTTTCACTACTAGAGAGGAGAAGTCAATGTTCGGCTTCAAAACTTCAAAGCACAGGCTGACTGTCCTGTTAGGAGCTTACGAAGCTGGCGCCTTTAAGTTGCAGCCAATGCTCATTTACCATTCTGAAAATCCTAGGACTCTTAAGAATTATGCTAAATCTACTCTGCCTGTATCTCTATAAATAGAACAACAAATTTGGGTAACTGCATATTTGTTTTTAGCATGGTTTACTGAATATTTTAAACTTATTGTTGAGACCTACTGGTCAGAAAAAGAAGATTCCTTTCAAAATATTACTGCTCACTGACAATGCACCTAGTCACTTAAGAGCTCTGATGCAGACATACAAGGAGATGAATGTTGTTTTACCACCTGCTAACACAATAACCATTCTATACCTCATGGGTCCAGGAGTAATTTCAACTTTCAAGTCTTATTATTTAAGAAATACATTTCATGGGGCTATAGCTGCATAGATAGTGATTTCTCTGATGGATCTAGCCAAAGTAAATTGAAAATCTTCTGGAAAGGATTTACCATTCTAGATGCCAAAAAGAATAGTCACGATTCATGGGAGGAGGTCAAAATATTAACACTAACAGGAGTGATATGGTTTGCCTCTGCCTCCTCACCCAAGTCTCATCTCGAATTGTAATCCCCATGTGTTGAGGGAGGGACCTGGTGGGAGGTGATTGGATCATGGGGGCAGTTTCCCCATTCTGGTTTTGTGATAGTGAGTTCTCATGAGAGCTGATGTTTTAAAAGTAGCACTTCCAGGCCGGGTGTGGTGGCTCACACCTGTAATCCCAGCACTTTGGGAGGCTGAGGTGGTTGGATCACTTGAGGTCAGGAGTTCGAGACCAGCCTGGCCAACATGGTGAAACCCGGTCTCTACTAAAAATACAAAAATTAACCAGGCATGGTATGTGTGACTGTAATCCCAGCTACTCGGGAGGCTGAGGCAGGAAGATCACTTGAAACCAGGAGGTGGAGATTGCAGTGAGCCCAGATCGCACCACTGCACTCCAGCTTGGGCAATGGAGCGAGACTTAGCCTAAAAAA
>NW_012106141.1:4175348-4177797 GCF_000951045.1 Mandrillus leucophaeus | reverse complement strand
AGTCTTCTACTTTAGATTCTACATATGAGTGAGACCATGTGGAATTTGTCTTTCTGTACTTTTGAAGAGATCTTTGTTTTATAAATACTATAAATATATTTATTTTATGTTATTTATATTATATATATTTTTACATCAATGTTCATCAGGAATATTGCCTTGTAGTTTTCTTTTCTTTTCCTTGTCTGGTTTTGATATCAGGGTAATACTGGCCTCATGGAATGACTTTAGAAGTATTCCCTCCTCCATTTTTCAGAATAGTTTGAGGAGAATTGGTGTTAGTTCTTCTTTAAATATTTGGTAAAATTCAGCAGTTGAAGCCATTGGGGACTGGGCTTTTTTTTTTTTCCCCTGGGAGACTTTTTATTATGGCTTTGATTACATTACTTGTTATTGGTTTGTTCAGGTTTCGGATTGCTTCATGGTTCATTCTTTCTACATTTATGTTTCTAGGAATTTATCCATTTATTCTAGGTTTTCCAATTTATTGGCATATGGTAGCCTCTAATGATCTTTGACTTTCTGGAGTATCAGTTGTAATGTCTCCTTTTTTGTTATCTCAGATTTACTTATTTGGGTCTTCTCTCTTTTTTTCTTAGTCTGGCTAAAGGTACGTCAATTAAGAAAAAAAGTTTCATTTCGTTGATCTTTTGTATTTTTTTCCATTTCATTTATTTCTGTTCTGATCTTTATTATTTGTTTTCTTTTGCTGATTTTGGGTTTGGTTTGCTCTTGTTTCTCTAGTTCTTTAAGATGCATCATTAGGTTGTTTATTTAAAGTTTTTCTACTTTTTTGATGTAGGTGCATATTACTATAAACTTTCCTCTTAGTGCTGATTTGTCACTGTATCTCATAGGTTTTAATATGTTTTATTTCCATTTTCATTTGTTTCAAGAAATTTTAATTTTTTCTTAATTTCTTCATTGACCTACTGGTCATTCTGGAGCATGTTGTTTAATTCCCTTGAGTTTGTATAGTTTCCAAAACTCCTCCTGTTATTGATTTCTAGTCTTATTCCATTGTGATCAGAGAGGATACTTGATATTATTTCAGTTTTAAAAAATGTTTAAAGACTTGTTTTGTGGTTTAATATATGGTCTATCATTGAGAATGATCCATGTGCTGAGGAGAATGAGTGTGTAAAAAATAGCCATTTTAATTGGGGTAAGATAATATCTCATTGCAGTTTTGATTTGCATTTCCTTGATGATTAGTAATATTGAGCATTTTTTATATGCCTCTTGTCTATTTGTATGTCTTCTTTTGAGAAATGTCTATTCAGATCCTTTGCCCATTTTTAAATTTGATTATTAGTTTTTATTGCTATTGAGTTGTTTGAGTTTCTTATATATTCTGGTTATTAATTTCTTTTCTTTCTTCTTTTTTTTTGGAGACTGAGTCTAGCTGTGTCACCCAGACTGGAGTGCAGTGGCACGGTCTTGGCTCACTGCAGCCTCTGCCTCCTGGGTTCAAGCCATTCTCCTGCCTCAGCCTTCCAAGTAGCTGGGATTACAGGTACCTGCCACCATGCCCAGCTATATTTTTGTATTTTTTAGTAGAGATGGGTTTTCACCATGTTGGCCAGGCTGGTCTTGAACTCCTGACTTAGTGATCCACCTGCTTTGGCCTCCCAAAGTGCTGGGATTACAGGTGTGAGCCACCATGCCCAGCCCTGGTTATTCATTTCTTATTGAAGGATAGTTTGCAAATATTTTTTCCCATTCTCTAGGTTGTCTCTTCACTGTGTTGACTATTTTCTTTACTGTGCAGAACCATTTCAAGTGTACAGTTCAGTGATATTAACTACATTCTGTTGCAGGAAGTCAGGGACCCTGAACAGAGGGACTGGCTGGAGCCGTGGCGGAGGAACATAAATTGTGAAGATTTCATTTTAATGTGGACATTTATCAGTTCCCAAATAATACTTTTATAATTTCTTATGCCTGTCTCTAATCTCTTAATTCTGTTATCTTTGTAAGCTGAGGATGTACGTCACCTCAGGACCACTGTGACAATTGTGTTAAATGTGCAAATTGATTGTAAAACATGTGTGTTTGAACAATATGAAATCAGTGCACCTTGAAAAAGAACAGAATAACAGTGATTAAATTTTAGAGAACAAGGGAAGACAACCATAAGGTCTGACTGCCTGCGGGGTCTGGCAAAAAGAACCATATTTTTCTTCTTGCAGAGAGTCTATAAACGGATGTGCAAGTAGGAGAGATATCACTAAATTCTTTTCCTAGCAAGGAATAGTAATGTTAATACCCTGGGAAAAGAATGCATTCCTAGGGGAGGTCTATAAACGGCCGCTCTGGGAGTGTCTGTCTTATGTGGTTGAGATAAGGACTGAGATACGCCCTGGTCTCCTGCAGTACCCTCAGGCTTACTAGGGTGGGGAAAAACTCCACCCTGGTAAATTTGTGGTCAGACTGGTTCTCTGCTCTC
>NW_012106141.1:4171559-4173482 GCF_000951045.1 Mandrillus leucophaeus | reverse complement strand
GGAAGCACTGTATATATACCTTTCATGCAAAAAAAAAAAAAAAAAAGTCATACTTCCCACTTTGCTCTGTCTCCTGCTTTGCTGTGGTAAGACGTGCTTGCTTCCCCTTCACCTTCTGCCATAATTATCAGTTTCCTGAGGCCTCCCCAGCCACATGGAACTGTGAGTCAGTTAAACTTCTTTCCTTATAAATTACCCAGTCTCAGGTAGTTCTTTATAGTAGTGTGAAAATGGATTAATGCAAGGAGTTTGGAAGAAATTGATTCCATCGTGCATAACTTTGAGGGGTCCAAGACCTCCGTGGAGGAAATAGCTGTAGTGGAAATGTGGTAGAAATAGCAAGAGAAGTAGAATCAGAAGTGGAGCTTCAAGATGTGATTGAATTGCTATAATCTCATGATAAAAGTTGAATAAATGAGGAGTTGCTTCCTATGGAAGAGCAAAGGAAGTGGTTTCTTGAGATGGAAACTACTCCTGGGGAAGACGCTGTGAACATTGTTGAAATGACAACAGAGAATGTAGAATATGACATCAACTTAGTTGATAAAGCAGTGGCAGGGTTTGAGAGGGTTAAGTCCAGTTTTTGAAGACATTCTACTGTGGGTAGAATGCTATCAAACACACTACAGAGACATCTTTTGTAAAAGGAAGAGTCAGTCAACACAGTAACCTTCATGTCTTATTTTTTAAAATGGCCACAGCCACCCCAACTTTCAGCAACCACTGTCCTGATCAGTCCACAGTTATCAATACAGAGGCAAAACTCTTCACCAGCAAAAAGTGTGGAACTCTCTGAAGGCTTAGAAGACTGTTAGGACTTTTTAGCAATAAAATACTTTTAAGTAAGAGAGGTACATTGTTTTTTAGACATAATGCTATTGCACACTTTATAGATGACAGTATAATATAAGCATAACTATTACGTGCACTAGGAAGCCAAAAAGTTTGTGTGACTCCTGTTACTGCGACGTTCACTTTACCGCAGCAGTGTGGAGCTGATCTTGCAATATCTCTAAGGTATGCCTATATATTTAATGGGTCTCTCATTGATAAGTATATTTCTCCTAGCCTTTTCCCCCACTAATACAACCAACATCGCAGTGAACAGTCTTGTGATATTTGTAATGCTGGGTGACACAGATTAACTTGTGGAGTCTTCACCCCAACATGGCCTGAGTTACTTCCTGGTTTTAGCAGGCTATAGTTTGGCCACTTATCACTCTTATTTCTCATTTTTAGAATTTCTTCTAGCCTCTTAATCACTTCCACAGGTCTAAGATTAATTCCTTAAGTTTCAGAGCCACCTTTAACTTTGGCAGTGACACAGGAAACTGTGCCTGCACGAACACATGCCTCTCCATATGTCTCCAGCAGAAAAATTAATAAAAGGAGAGGGGAGTGGGAAAAGCATGACATGTGCAACATGGGTGCCTTGGAAGGGAAGCTGCATTTATTGGCAAAGGTGATAAAGACAAGCAAAAAATAAATGATACCATCTGTATCTCCTTTCTGAAATGAAGCTGGAAAGAACTTACAAACTCCACTGGACAGAACAGTCAAGGCAATGGAATTGTCTGTTTCCCTTAAAAGAAGAAAGCATCAAATGTTTGGGAAATTGCAGTTAAATTAAATGCCAAATACTTTCAACTGAATTGCCTGGCTACTCTGCTTTAGCTGGTGTTGTCCACATCTTCATCCTTTCCTCATGACTATTGTTCAGCCACACGTTGGAGGAGAGTGCTGGGCTTCCACAGGCTGGTCTTTCTTGTCAGCCTCTACTTGCACTGTATGTGACACATGTAACTTTTCTTTTTAAAAAAATTGTGGTTAAAAAATATATATAAGGAAGTATAACATATTTTATATCTACAAAACACATTTATGTAATATGTAATAAATATATCTATATAATAAATATAATAT
>NW_012106141.1:4141872-4165969 GCF_000951045.1 Mandrillus leucophaeus | reverse complement strand
CCTAGCAAGGAATAGTAATGTTAATACCCTGGGAAAAGAATGCATTCCTAGGGGAGGTCTATAAACGGCCGCTCTGGGAGTGTCTGTCTTATGTGGTTGAGATAAGGACTGAGATACGCCCTGGTCTCCTGCAGTACCCTCAGGCTTACTAGGGTGGGGAAAAACTCCACCCTGGTAAATTTGTGGTCAGACTGGTTCTCTGCTCTCGAACCCTGTTTTCTGTTGTTTAAGATGTTTATCAAGACAATACATGCACCGCTGAACATAGAGCGTTATCAGTAGTTCTGTTTTTGCCCTTTGCCTTGTGATCTTTGTTGGACCCTTATCAGTAGTTCCGCTTTTGCCCTTTGTCCTCTTCCCTCAGACGCATGTGATCTTTATTAGACCCTTACTAGTAGTTCTGCTTTTTGCCTTTTGAAGCCTGTGATCTTTGTACCTACTCTGTGTTCTTACACACCTTCCCCTTTTGAAACCCTCATTAAAAACTTGCTGATTTGAGGCTCAGGTGGGCATAACAGTCCTACCAGTATGTCATGTCACCTGTGGTGGCCCAGCTGTAAAATTCTTCTCATTGTACTGTCTCTCTTTATTTCTCAGTGAGCCAACACTTATAGAAAATAGAAAGAACCTATGTTGAAATATTGGGAGAGGGTTCCGCCAATAACATTCACATCATTATACAGACCTCAACACCATTCATCTCCAGAACTTTGTTTATCTTACAAAACTGGGACTGTTCCATTAAAAATCCTTCATTCCCATCTCTCTTCAGCTCCTAGCAACCACCTGTCTATTTTCTGTCTCTAAGAATTTGACTACTAATCATATGATATTTGTCTTTTGTGATGCCCTTATTTTACTTAAGATAATATTTTCAGGATTCATTCACATTATAGCATGTACTAGAATTTTCTTCCTTTTTAAGGATGAATAATATTCTATTGTATGTATATGCCAGAATTTGTTTGTCCTTTCATTTGTGAATGGGCATTTGAGTTGTTTCTGTCTTTTGGCTATTGTGAATAATGCTGCTATGAATGCTGGTGTACAAGTGTCTGTTTGAGTTACTGCTTTCAGTTATTTTGGGTATATTCAGAGGTAGAATTGCTGGATTCTTATAGTAATGCAATGCTTACATTTTGAGGAACTGTCATACTGTTTTCCATAGTGGCTATACCATTTTGCATTCCCCTCAGCAATGCATGAGTTTAAGTTTCTCCATATCCTCTGGTGGCACATGTCACTTTTGACAACCACTGACAAATGGCTCTTTCCCATGTGTTTACTTTAATTTATGATACTTAGAGGTCTAACCAACAGTTCTAGGAATTGTTTAGAGTTGCTCATCGAAGTCCTCTATTCAGAAATAGATAATGAAGGCCAGGTGTGGTGGCTCATGCTTGTAATCCCAGTACTTTGGGAGACTGAGGTAAGAGGATTGCTTGAGGCTAGGAGTTCAAGACCAGCCTGGGTAATGTAGTGAAATCTTGCCTCTACAAAAAAAAAAAAAAAAAAATACAAAAAAAGAAATAAAAGATAATGTGTATATATAATACTGATTCAATAACTGATACATAAATATTCAAAAATGCAATTCCCCCCCACTTTAAATTTCTGGCTTCTTCCTTCTCTCTTGTTTTTTGTTTGTTTGTTTGTTTTGACATTACTACCATCTCTCTTGCTTAGATTGAGCATTTATACACCATATGATAGTGAGTATAAAATAGCTAAATTGAAACCTCCAGGACCCTGAGAGCAATGGCATGGAATTCTTGTTTTGTGCTTAATGAGGGATACTTTCTAATTTAGATTCTACTTAGCAGTGACTCCTTCTTTCAAGAAATAAGACAGGAAACATCCCATCATCACAAGGCATAAAACGAAGGTGCAAAATCCCAAAGACAGACTGGACTGGGACACACAGCCAGGACGGACACACACACACACACACACACACACACACAGAGAAGACTGCTGTGGTTCATAAATAGAGGATGATAGGATGATAATTCCAACTAGCATTTGGCAGGCTATACTGGAACAAAGCTAGACTTACTTAAATACACCTATTGACACATACTCTGTACTAACAGATCAAGATATTTCTGCCATTGTAATAAGCTCCCTAACAATGGAAATAAGAGTCAGTCAAGAGCAGCCTGTGACATGGAGGAGCAAAATAGTAACAACAATAATAAATGCAACCATTTATTAAGCTCAAATTATGTGCAAAGGGCTTAATAACTGTTATTATTTTGTACTGTATTATTAGACACCACCTAATGATGATGATAATGTAAGTGCTTTTAATATAATGATCTTATTTAATCATGACTACAGCCCTATTGTGTCAACTAGGTTCACCTAAGTTATGCTACAGTAATAAATAACCCTCAAATTCCGGTGGTTTAGCATATCAAATGCCCATTTCTTGCTTACATAAAATTTGCTGGAGGTCCAAGATAACTGCAGGGAAGTGGTGCTCTGTTTCAGCTTGGAATTCCAGCCTGCTTCAATCATATCACGTTTTCATATCAATGCAACCTGCCATGATCACCAAGGCTGGGGAAGACAGCTGTGGAGTATCAAACGTCTGTGCTTAAATGCTCCCACCTGGAAGTGACACACATCAAAGCTGCTCACATCTCATTAGCCAGAAGAAGTCATATGGCCATGACTAACAACAAGGAAGTAGGGAAGTGCAGTCCTCTGAAGTGCCTAGAAGGAAAGGGAGCCAGATCTTGGAGAATATCTTTACGCCATGTCAGTGATGTAAGTACCATAATTATCTTCACTTCCAGATGGCTAAGCCAACACTCAGATTAAAAACACACATTCAAGGCCACTCTGCTACAGGGATGCATGATTTTTGGGTCCCAGGCACTTTGCCTTCAGCTGCCCTCTTCCTCCATTAAGAAAAAAACATTTAAGGCTGGGCATGGTGGCTCATTCCCGTAATCCCAACACTTTGGCAGGCTGAGGTGGGCAGGTCACTTGAGCCCCAGGAGTTTGAGACCAGCCTGGGCAACATGGCAAAACCCCATCTCTACAAAACAAAAAAAAGGAAAAATTAGCCTGGCATGGTGGTGGCACACCTGTAGTCCCAGCTACTCGGGAAGCTGAGATGGGAGGATCATCTGAGCCCAGGGAGGTTGAGGGTGCAGTGAGCCATGATTGCACCACTGCACTCCAGCCTGGTGGCAGAGTGAAACTCTCTCTCTCTCTATATATATATATTTATATGTGTGTGTGTGTGTGTGTGTAGTTAGATTGTGCTGAACTATGTTGAAGAGATAACCTAGAGAATGGGAGAAAATATTTTCAAACTATCCTTCAATAACGGATTAATAACCAGAATATATAAGGAACTCAAACAACTCGATAGCAAAAAAACTAATAATCAGATTTTAAAATAGGTAAATATATATATATATTTTATATATATATTATGAATGCATTGGTATAAAGATGAAAATAATCCAGGCTTTTTAATTTTATTATATTTATTACATGTATTTTATATTTATTTTATTGTATTTATTTTATTATATTCATTTTTTTCGTCTGATAAAAAAAATAAAATGAAAACATTATTGTGGGCAGTAGGAATGAGCCTATTGTGCCTAGTGGAGAAGTCAGCCCTGTTCAAGTAGCTGGGATTAGAATAAAGTCTGATTCCTACACCCATGCTTTTCACCACAGCACTAAAATACCTATCCAAACCAAAGAACCACATTGAATCAAAATAGATACAGTTCTTTAAATCACAGTTACTTGAGTATTTTCAATATTTTCTCAAAATGAGAATGGAAGTTAATATGAGAATCCACTTTACCACTGTTTGAAAATTATAGGGTATTTGGGAGGGGTGTGGAAAGGTGAGATTATGCTGAATTATGTTTAAGAGTAAACCATGTGTGGTTCTCTTTCCAGAAGATGACTGTTTCATCCACAACACATCCTTAAGTCCTTGCTAATGAGAAGACAGAATGTGGCCTTGGCCAGCTCAGTTCAACATTCACATATATACATTTTCATGAAGGATAGTTGAAATGTTCTATAGAAGAAAATAAATAGTTGATATTCAAAGCAAATGCTAGTCATAACCTTCTTCTTCTTGGAGTTGCATAATTCATCTCTAGTGCTAGAAATGGCAATTTGTTTAACAAACCACCTTAATGTGTCTGTCTTGCTGTGGAAGGCTGAGACCCTGGGTCTAGACCAGCACTGTCTGAAAGACACAGGATGCAAGCCACACACGTAACTTTAAATTTTCTAATAGTTACATTTAGAAAGTAAAAAGCAGGTGAGGTCAGTTTTAATAATATACTTTTAATTTAATGCAGTATATTATCATCTTATTTAACCTATTATTCAATACATTTATTTAATAAAATATATTATCAGTTAGGATATAATCAATATTAACATTATTAATGAGATATTTTATTACTTATTTGAAGACTAAATATTCAAAATACGGTGTGTGTTTTACTCTTGCACACATCTCAATTTGGATTAGCCATCTTTCTAGCAGCGTTCAGTAGTCGTATGTGGTAAATGGTTAATGTACTGGATATTGCAGGCCTAGATTAAGAAGAGGTCAGAAAAAGAAAGAGGGGAATTATTCTACATTCGAAGGTGTGTAAGAGGCTGGTTGCGATGGCTCACGCCTGTAATCCTAGCACTTTGGGAGGCAGAGGTAGGAGGATTGCTTGACACCAGGAGTTTGAGACCACCCTGGGGAATGTAGTGAGACCCCTTTCTCTACAGGAAATAAAAATAAAAATAAATCAGCAGGTGTGATGGTGTGTGCCTGTATCTACCAGCTACTTGGGAGGTGGAGGTGAAAGGATTACTTGAGCCCAGGAACGGAGGCTGCAGGGAGCCATGACTGTGCAACTGTACTCCAGCCTGAGTGACAGAGCAAGATCCTGTCTCTTAAAAAATAAAAATAAATGAATAATAGAAAAGAAGGTGGCCGGGTGCAGTGGCTCACGCCTGTAATCCTAGCACTTTGGGAGACCGAGACGGGCGGATCACAAGGTCAGGAGATCGAGACCATCCTGGCTAACACGGTGAAACCCCGTCTCTACTAAAAAAATACAAAAAATTAGCCGGGCGTGGTGGCGGGCGCCTGTAGTCCCAGCTACTCGGGAGGCTGAGGCAGGAGAATAGCATGAACCTGGGAGGCGGAGCTTGCAGTGAGCCGAGATCGCGCCATTGCACTCCAGCCTGGGTGACAGAGCGAGACTCCGTCTCAAAAAAAAAAAAAAAAAAAAAAGAAAGGAAAAGGTATATAAGAACTCTGAGTTTCCTGGAAGGCAGTGGTGGTGGTGGTGGGCACAACCAGAGAGAACAGCTGAGGAGTCTAGAAAGAAGTACTGTTAAGGCTGTGGACAGAGAGGAACTGTGTGAAGATAGGAGATGGCCAGTGAAATAGTGCAGAGGTGGGAAAGGCTTGGAGTGTGTTTAAGCTCGTGTTTTAATTTGTTGGCAGTGGTGCACTGCAACATATCCCCCTCTGAAGCTCTCTTCCATTGCTACTTTTGAACAATAGTAAAAGTGCTATTTATACATACCTACTGAAAGTTGTCTTTGGGGGAAATCCAACAAAACTAGCTATGTTTCATCTTTTGCCATAATATGGAGTGAGGAAAGCAGCTATAAGACGGGAAGTGCAACTCATTCCAAAAGGACTAGGGTTCTAAAAATCAGAGTGAGATGGGGCATTGTAATGCCTGTGATGGGGGCTTGAACCACTTAAGTTTAAGTTCAAAGAACAGCCCCTCCCCTCCATTTCTAGCCTCAAGGCTAAAAGATTTGGGTACATCCAGCAATCAGATTACATTTAGAGAGGGGACTCTTACATTAAGTAGGAGAAGTAGCATAGTTTTAGTTTTGTTTGTTTTTTTGGAGACAGGGTTTCCCTCTGTCGCCCAGGCTAGAGTGCAGTGGTGTGATATCAGCTCACTGCTTCTGGGTTCAAATGATTCTCCCACCGCAGCCTCCTCAGTAGCTGGGATTACAGGTACACGCTACGACGCCTGGCTAATTTTTGTATTTTTTTGTAGAGTTGGGGTTTCACCATGTTGGCCAGGCTGGTCTTGAACTCCTGACCTCAAGTGATCTGCCCACCTTGGCCTCCCAAAGTTCTGGGATTACAGGTGTGAGCTACCATGCCTCAAGCTAGAAGTGGCACAGTTTCAATGCAATTACATGTTTGCTGTTTTTCTACTGTATTATCAGATATTTGCTAGGTACTGGGGTTAAGAGGAGGAATAAAAGTGACCTGACCCACAGACGTATTATATCCTATGATAAAGATATACCAACTGAAAAATAACGTGGTCCCTAAAGTGTAACTTTAATGACTTTTTTTTTAACTAAACTGAAAATACAAACCTCTATTTGTGTTCTTTTAAGGCTACTTAAATGCATTGTAATATGACTTAAAAGCTAATTCTGCAACTATTCACTAAGCGTATTACTTCATTTCACAATGAGATGCTTGAATAGATTTGATTCTTCTGAGTATTCTTTGAATTAAGATGGACTGTAATATCTGTTATCATCCTAGTCATTTATTTGTCTTCCAAACTTTTGACTATTTTTTTTTTCTTTGAGATGGAATCTCATTCTGTCACCCAGGCTGGATTGCAATGGCATGATCTCAGTTCACTGCAACCTCTGCCTCCCGGGTTCAAGTGATTCTCCTGCCTCAGCCTCCCCAGTAGCTGGGATTACAGGTGTGGGCCACCACGCCCAGCTAATCATTTTGTATTTTTAGTAGAGACAGGGTTTCGCTATGTTGACCAGGCTGGTCTCCAACTCTTGACCTCAAGTGATCCTTCTACCTCAGCCTCCCAAAGTGCTGGGATTGCAGTCGTGAACCATCATGCCTGGCCACTTTTGACTTTTTCATTTGGAGATGTTTCTTTTTATTTTTCTTTGAAGACCTTAATTTCAACATTTATATTTTGTTCCTCAAAATATACAGAGATGTTTTAGTGGAATTAAAATCTGGATTAGGAAAAAATAAATGTGATTTATTAGGAAACGAAAGCAGTCAGGACTCTCAAGTTGGATTAACGGGGTCACCCTTTGCTTTTGTGTGGTGCCTGACTAGTGGTGCTTAGATTGTCCTCAACAAAGACACCCAAAGTGAAAAAAAGAAAGGAAGAAAGAAGCAAGCAAGGAGGCATGCAGAAAAGAAGAATCTATTGTGATGATAGAAAAACTTAAAAAGATAAATCCATCTCTCAACAAAATTAAGCTAAAAGGCCAATTTATTTTACTAGATAGCATCTCTATTTGGTAAGAAATTTCCAGAGAAAGAATGTCAATAAATAGTGTCAGCTTTGAGGTTTACATTAAATTTTTGTTCGTATGAGTAAATTTTGTGCAGCTTCATCTCTTTGACTCTGGTATGGTGAATTAAAGTACACAGAGATGAACTTCTTTCTAGGAAAATGTTAGAGTCTTGAAAATTACTTGTATTAAAAGAGAGAGAGAATAGAGAGCATGAGCCGGGTGATTGGCAAACTGGCTGACAAACAGAATGAGAGATGGCTTTGGTCTATGCATTTGCAGTGGGCTTGGGGGATATGTTCTCAGCGGTGGAGTATGTGGCCCTATTGTTCTTTTTGCTAAAGTTCTTTCTTTCAGCTGAGAGATCATGAGGAAAGGCAGCTTTATTTTTTCTGACTGTCTTTTCAGATGGTCCCTTCAGTTAATTTTAACTCGATTTTAAAAAACCTATTTTCATGTGAGTTTTATTATCCCTTTCCTGTACTCAGACGGTCATCTGCACAGACCCGGAGAGAGCTGACAAAAAAGGGTACACATGCTTCAGGCCCTATCACTTCCCTAAGGTCAAATATATTATCCTTTTGGGTACGACTTGTGAACTTCTGTGTTTGAACTTCTGTGTAAGAAGAAAAAATGAAGGAAAATCTGTTCGCCTTTTATCTTAATAAAGTATCAAATCAGAAGGAAAGCAAGCTCCAGAGAGAAACAGAAAGATCACAGTGCTTTGTTTCAACCAACAATACCCATGCTCAAAAAAAGACAAAAAAAATTTCTAGAGCATATTGTGCCCACCAGGCGTTTTGTTGTAATTAGGAAAAAGTCACACAAGGCCACGGGAGTGAATAAAATGACAGATAGATTGGCTTCCCTTTTTGATGAATTTTATTTTTTTGAAAGGAGTTTGGGGTGGAGGTTGTATATGTGATCATACTAAACATTGACCTGACAATGAATGATCTATTAATGCAGATTTTCAGAGTTCTGAGATGATCAAACTTGCCTCAAAAGGTTAAAAAGAACCCTCATAGAAAAGAACTGATGAGAGCTTATTTCTTAGAAGATCAACTCTTACGGCATAATATGTTTGTTCAGAACAGCCAAAAGGACTTTCCCAGCTCCATTTGCAGCACAAAGGGCTAGACCTGCTTGGGGCAGACAATGTCATGTTTAACAAATAAGGGAGGAAAGGCAGTGCCTCCCAACTTGGATTTTGCTTTGATTTTTTTTTTTTCCCCCATGGAGGAGAAGGATTTTCAAGTAAGAAGGATAAGCTAAAGAATCGGTGAAAAAGAATTAAAGTCCAAGACAGATTTGGAGAAGAGCATTTTGGCCTTTACAAGAGCCCAGATCAAAAGTCATAGGCAGCTCCTATTTCATAGCCCTGATCAAAGAACCATAGTCAGTAATCTGAGAAATCATGGAGCATGAGAGTTTTCAGAACCCTGGAGAGGGGTGAGCATTCCAATTTTCAAAAAGAGAGGATGAAAGAAACAGCTGGCTAATAAGCTTGACCTTGAACTGAAGTAATTCAAAATGACTGTTTGTGAGTAACCGGAAAAAAAAGTGGTGATGATTCATTCTTAACATAGGTTTCTCAAGTCATGCCAAATTAGTATTGGTTTTTTATCTCTTGATGATTATTCATTAGACCAGTGGAGTAAGGAAATGTCATAGCTAGTGTAGAATCTCATCATTCAGAGCTCCATGTGGACAGTCACCTCTTTAGAAGAGCTATTCGTGAGCACCTGGTCTTAAGCAGTTACCCAGATGTAGCCATAAAAAGTTACTTTATTGTTTTTATTAAAAACTTTTGTTAATATCTAAATATCCTATTGCAATGACTTTGTTGATAGTCTGGTCTCTTTCCCACTAGAATGGAAACTCCATGGAATTGAAATCCCAAGTGTTTAGCCTTCTTTATATTTCTACCATGCAACAAGCACTCAGTACGTGCCCATTCAATGAATGAATATTGCTTAAGTACATTGTTTTGGTGCAAGTACTCTCTATACATGTGAGATATGGTGATTATTTCAGCAAGGAATTTGACAAAGTCTCCCATTATTTCCTTGATGATGAGATGGAAAAATTCATCACATGATTTTATAGCTGCCAATTTGTGGTATAGCTGTCACTTACAGTCATTTCAGGCCAAGTAGGGACAGTCAGGAGTTGCAAGGCAGATAGGAATAGAGGCTATCTTTGATTCCCTTCACATCTTCACATGTGGTTCTGTCTGTGACCACATGAAGCATCTCCAGCTGACATTACAAGTGAAGGGAATATGCTGATCTCAGAAGGATGCTTCATCTCATCAAAGTAACCTTCATTTCTTTACACTTTTATATTATGCTTCTTGTACTTTTGTTTAGCATTCATTTCATGCCGCATTGTTTTTAATTAATTTAACATATGTTTTGAATAGTTTAAAAATTCAAAAGGTGAAGTATACAGTGTAAAGCCTCTCTCCCACTACCATTGTTCACCAATAGCCCATTTTCCTCTGTCCATAAAAATCCAATGTTATTGGCTGGGTGCGGCGAGTCATGGCTCTAATCCCAGAATTTTGGAAGGCCGAGGTGGGAGGATCGCTCGAGCCCAGACGTTTGAGACAAGCCTGGGCAACATGTTGAAATTCTGTCTCTACAAAAAATACAAAAATTAGCTAAGCCTGGTGGTGCACACCTGTAGTCCCACCTGCTCATACAGGAATATCACTTGAGCCCAGGACGTTGAGGCTACAGTGAGCTGTGAGCGTGCCACTGTCCTCCAGCCTGGGCGAAAGAGCAAGACCCTATCTCAAAAACAACAACAACAAAAAAAAAAAGAAAAAAATAGAAACAAGACCAATGTTATTAATTTTTTTATCCTTCCAGAAATATTTTAGTATATACAAGAATATATACATATATATTACATATGTTAGTATCTTCTCTTCTCTTCTTTGTTATATATGTACAGTGGTAACATACTATATATGTGTGTGTGCATATATGTTTAGGACTGTGATATTTTCCTGTTAGAAAAGGTCTTTTACCATTATATAATGTCCTTCTGTGTCTTTTACTGTTGCTTTAAGATTTGTTTTGTCTGATATAAGAATAGCTATCTCTGCTTGCTTTTGGTGTCCATTTGCATGAAATGCCTTTTTCCACCCCTTTACTTTATGTTTATGGGAGTCCTTATGTGCTAGGTGAGTCTCCTGAAGGCAGTAGGTTAGTTGGTTGATGAGTTATTATCCATTCTGTGGTTCTGTATCTTTTTTTTTTTCTTTTTGTTTTTTGAGACGGAGCCTCGCTCTGTCACCCAGGCTGGAGTGCAGTGGTGTGATCTCGGCTCACTGCAAGCTCCACCTCCCGGGTTCACACAGTTCTCCTGCCTTAGCCTCCCAAGTAGCTGGGACTACAGGAGCCCACCACCACACCTGGCTAATTTTTTTGTATTTTTAGTTGAGACAGGGTTTCACCGTGTTAGCCAGGATGTTCTTGATCTCCTGACCTCGTGATCCGCCCACCTCAGCCTCCCAAAGTGCTGGGATTACAGGCGTGAGCCGCCATGCCTGGCCTGTATCTGTATCTTTTAAGTGAAGCATTTAGGCCGTTTACATTCAATGTTAGTATTGAGTTGTGAGGTACCGTTGCATTAATTGTGCTATTTGTTGCCTGTGTATGTTGGTTTTTTTGTTTTCTGTTTTTGCTTTTTAATTTGTATTCTTGTTTTATAGGTCCTGTGTGATTTATGCTTTAAAGAGGTTCTGTTTTGATGTGTTTCCAGGATTTGTTTCAAAATTTAGAGCTTCTTTTAGCAGCTCTTGTAGTGCTGGCTTGGTAATGGTGAATTCTCTCAGCATTTGTCTGAAAAAGACTATCCTTCATATATGATGCTTAGTTTCACTGAATACAAAATTCTTGGCTGATAATTGTTTTGCTTGAGGGGGCTGAAAATAGGGCCCCAATCCCTTCTAGCTTGTAGGGTTTCTGCTGAGAAATCTGCTGTTAATCTGATAGGTTTTCTTTGATAGGTTAACTGTTGCTTTTGCTTCACAAATCTTAAAAGTCTTGACTTTAGATAACCTAATGACTGTGTGTCTAGGCAATGATCTTTTTGCAATGAATTTTCCGGATTTTCTTTGAGCTTTTTGTGTTTGGATGTCTAGATCTCTAGCAAGAGTGGGAAGTTTTCCTTAATTATTCCCTCAAATATGTTTGCCAAAATTTTAGATTATCTTCTTCCTTGGGAACACCAATTATTCTTAGGTGTGGTTGTTTAACATCATCTCAAACTTCCTGGAGACTGTTCATATTTTCTAATTCTTTTTTCTTTGTCTTTGTTGAATTGGGTTAATTTGAAGACCTTGTCTTTGAGCTCTGAATTTCTTTCTTCTACTTGTTCAATTCTATCGCTGAGACTTCCCAGAGCATTTTGCATTTCTATAAGTGTGTCCAGTGTTTCCTGAATGTTTGATTGTTTTTTCTTTAAGCTATCGATTTCCTTGAATATTTCTCCCTTTGCTTCTTGGATCGTTTTTTGGATTTCCTTGCATTGGGCTTAGCCTTTCTTTGGTGCCTCCCTGATTAGCTTAATGTCTAACCTTCTGAATTCTTTTTCAGGTAAATCAGGGATTTCTTCTTGGTTTGCATTCATTGCTCGTGAACTAGTGTGATATTTTGGGGGTGTTAAAGAGCCCTGTTTTGTCATATTGCCAGAGTTGGTTTTCTGGTTCCTTCTCTTTTGGGTAGGCTCTGTCAGGGGGAAAGTCTAGGGCTGAAGGCTGTTGTTTAGATTCTTTTGTCCCACGGAGTAAAAACTACTACTTAATGTAGTACTCTCCCTCTTTTCCTGTGGGTGTGGCTTCCTGTAAGCCCAACTGCAGTGATTGTTGTCTCTCTTCTGGGTCTAGCCACCCAGTGAGTCTACTCGGCTCCAGGCTGGTACTGGGGGTTGTCTGCATGGAGTCCTGTGTTGTGAACCATGTATAGGTCTCTCAAGCATAGATACCAATGCCTGTTCCAGGGGAGGTAGCAGGGAGGTGCAATGGACTCCCTGAGGGTTCTTAGCTTTGGTGGTTTAATACTCTATTTTTGTGGTGGTTGGCCTCCTGCCAGAAGGTGGCACTTTCAGTGAGCATCAGCAGTGGTAGTATGGAGAAGAATTAGTGGTGGGTGGCCCTAGAACTCCCAAGATTGTATGCCCTGTGTCTTCAGCTACCCAGGTGTAGGGAAGTGTTTCACGCGTCTGTGTGAAGAGATCACCAAACAGGCTTTGTGTGAGCAACAAGCCTGTTTATTTCACCTGGGTGCAGGCAGGCTGAGTCTGAAAAAGGAGTCAGCAAAGGGTGCTGGGATTATCATTGGTTCTTATAGGTTTTGGGATAGGCGGTGAAGTTAAGAGCAATGTTTTGGGGCGGGGGATAAAGATCACCAAGTACATTCTCAAGGGTGGGAAGAATTACAAAGAAACTTCTTAAGGGTGGGGGGGATTATAAAGAACCTTCTTAAGGGTGGGGGAGATTACAAAGTATATCGATCAGTTAGGGTGGGGCAGAAACAAATCTCAATGGTGGAACGTTATCAGTTAAGCTATTTTCACTTCTGTGGATCTTCAGTTGCTTCAGGCCATCTGGATGTATACATGCAGGTGGCTGGGGATATGATGGCTTAGCTTGGGCTCAAAGGCCTGACAGGAAGGACCATCAGGTGGGGGCAGGGCTAGGCATGTCTGAGCTCAGACTCTCCTTGGGTGGGTGTTGCTGTGGCTGCTATGGGGGATGGAGGTAATGTTCCCAGGTCAATGGAGTTGTGTACCTAGGAGGATTATGGCTGCCTCTGCTGAGTCATGCAAGCTGTCAGGGAAGTCGGGGAAAGCTGGCAGTCACAGGCTTCGCCCAGCTCCCAAACAGACTGAAGGGCCAGTCTCACTCCCACAGTGCCCCTGCAACAGCCCTGAGTCTGTTTCCAGGTGGTGGGTGAGCTGGCCTTGAAAACTCGCCCCAGGCTACCTGCCTCCCAGCTGCAAAAGAAAAGGGCTTGGTTCTTCCCCTGCCTGTGGAGTCTGCACACCAGATTCATACCCTACTCCGAGTTCTGGCCAGGAGGCTTCTTCCTCCGTTGAAATTGTTACGAAGTTCAGCTGGAGATTTCCTTGTCCCTCTGGTGTTCCTTGCCCACTCCTCTGGCCACCCTCCCCGTGGATCCTTCTGGTGCCAGACAGGAATGGCCTGCTTGGGGACACAGTGAGCTCCCAGGGCTTTCCTGCTGCTTCCTCTACCCCTGTACTTTGCTCAGCTCTTTAAGCTGACTCAGTTCCAGGTAAGGTCAGAAACTTCTCCCGCAAACAGACCTTCAGTTTCTCCGGTGGGGGTGTGTGTTTGGGAGAGGAGGCTCTCCCTTTCCCACTTCTGCAGTTGGGACACTCACAGTATTTGAGGTTCCTCCCAGGTCCTGCAGGAGCAGTCTGCTTCCTTCAGAGGGTCTGTGGATCTTCTTGGGATTGCTGGTTTGTTCTTGCAGTCGATCTGGAGCTAAAATTCACGGTGTGAGCCTCCACACACTGCTCTGTCCGTCCACATCGGAGCTGCCTATCCACAATTCTTAGCAAATGACACATAGTTAGTGCTCTGAATAGGACACAGTCAGTTCATCGAATTGAGTGCTGCAAGCTTAAAGCATTTCTTAGCCTTTTGCTATAAAACATGACTTTCTCCTAAGTGAGAATGGCATTCATTTTACAAAAACATATTGAGCATCTACTATAAGCCTGGCACTGTTGTAGGTGCTGTGAATATGGCAATTAATGAAATACTTAAAAATTCCTATCTTCGAAAAAGCCACTGGACATTTCTAACCAATTCTGGTTTCCTTTGGAAACAAGAGTTAAGGTTCAACCTAGTATTGTTGTGTAAATAACCATTATTAATAAGTTATTATCCTGTACATAATTTGTGGATTAGCAGTCAGGCATTATAATCACATTATAATCATTTTTGTTAAATATGATGATATTTTAAGCATTTAAATTTATATAATTAATCTTCTATATGTGCACTGTCCAGTAATGTAGCCACTGGTCACATGTAGCTATTGAGCACTTGGAATGTGAGTAGTCTAAAATGAGATGTTTCCAAAGTGTAAAACACATGCTAGATTTCAAAGATTTATTTTAAGAAAGTAATATAAAATATAGCTTAATAATTTTACATTGATTTTATGTTCAAAAATATTTTGAATATATTGAATTAAATGAAACATTAATAAAATTAATTTCCATTCTTTCCTTTTATTTGTATTTATGGGACCATAAGAAAGTTTGGTCCCTATATAGCTTACATTGTATTTCTGTTGGATAGTATTCTTCTAGATACCTCCTTTATACTTAGCTGGTGTTTCTCAAATATGGTTTTTAGTAGACAGGAACATGGAGTTAAGCAAAGGTTTAAAAGTTTATTGCTGGATTCACAGAGTCTTTAATATGTTACTTAGAACTGTGAATTTTCATGAAGATAGGAATTGTTCACGGTGTTTCCCAGATCACCTTTACTAGGAGCCGTCTTGGAACAGCCTTTGCTAATATCCGATTAAAGTGGTGCACTGCGCTGCTCATCTAGGAACCTGGCACAAAGGCACTGATGGCAGAAGAGGTTTTAATTTACAAGGCTAGGCTTCCATTCATTTTCTGGATTTTTCCTTGGTTTTCTAAATAAAATCAACACTGATAGTTTTAAAAATGTAATTGTATTGCTTAAATATAATTCACCAAATCTTCAAAAGTTTGATTTAAAAAATAAATATTGAGATCCAGTGGATTTACCAAAATGATTAATTTTAAAAATATGTAGTTGTAATGGGCTTGTCCGTTTGGGTGGTGAGATAGAGAGAAATCCAGTGATGAATGACGTAGAATTACTTGTTCATAAGTCATATTTTGACAGAAGAATATACCACTTAGAGGACCTACACACTGGGAAATGATAAATTCCAGAAAGCAATTGAGCTGGGAGTTACTCCAGTGATAAATGTTACCATTTATTATATTCGGAAGTCCTTGTTATAAAGGCATCCAGGAGATATCTAGGTGTAAGTCACAATGTCATAAGCCTCAAATGAGCTTTCTGTTAGTCCACCCATTCCAGAGTGTGAGTCTCTCCTCTGAAGACATTAATCTCACACTTGGAACAACAGAATCGCAGTTCTGTGCTTTCAGTAACTCAAAATGGTTCTCAGGCCTTCACCCAAACATTTCCCCCAGCACAAAATCCATTGGCACGTCCCAGGGAAATACCACATTTGCCACATTGTTGACATTTTGGTAAAATCTACCTGGTCTTTTTGTTAACATGACTTCTGACAGAAACTAAATAGAGTAGAATCTGTTCATTCTAACAATTCACCAACGATAGCCATTTCCCATAAAGAGAGAAAAGACAATTGATGTGTTAAAGGCCCCTGTTTGATCTCTCTTTGTGTTGTCGAGCTTTTGTAATGGAAATGAAAAAATATGTAATTCCTTCCTTCCAGTTATATTTTTTTGTCCTTTGTGGCAGAAAGCTTACCAAGTAGGAATAAACAAAGGAAAATCTAAGAAAGCAAGACTGGAGAAGCTGGGTAAGTGAGATCTTCTTGCCAAAGTTTGTATCCGGGTGATTCATCCAAATTAAATGTGGTAGAGTGGATCTGATTGTTGGGCCTACTTAATGGTGGGTTTCTGCAAAGTCAGTTGACTCAATATAGCAATGAGCTGAATTGACCATTAAACCAGATCAAACCCAGTAAATTAGCTATCCTTTGTTCCTCTGTTCTCCAGTCATAACAGCATAGTCATAAATCAGATAAACAACCATCCAACTGACAAACAAAAATCAGAACTGAGTATAAAATGAATACCTATAATTGAAATACTCATTTCCCATTAGGTGTTCATGCAATAAATCAAAATTACTTATGTTTTCTCTTTTGATTTTGTTAATGTACTAGTGATGCCCTGGTATGGACTTGTAGATACTAAGAACTTATTTGCAAGGTTGCACTGAAATTTTATTCTAAAAAAGTATTGGTTTGGCCAGGTGTGGTGGCTCATGCCTGTAATCCCAGCACTTTGGGAGGCTGAGGCAGCCAGATGATGAGGTCAGGAGTTTGAGACCAGCCTGACCAACATGGTAAAACTCCATCTCTACTAAAAGTACAAAAATTAGCCAGGTGTGGTGGCGCACGCCTGTAATCCCATCTACTCAGGAGACTGAGGCAGGACAATCGCTTGAACCCGGGAGGCTGAGGTTGCAGTGAGCTGAGATCATGCCACTGCACTCCAGCCTGGGCAACAGAGTAAGACTCTGTCTCAAAAAAAAAAAAGAAAAAGAAAAAGTATTGGCTTGCCATGAAGCCTGTCCTTTCCTCATACTTATATGTGTGCTTCTGCAGAAGCACACATACAAGTGTGTATACAGATCCACTTGATGAAAATTACAAAATGCCAGCTTATAATCTAACTCCATTAAGATAAGTTTGATCTAAGATGACACTGGGAAAGACATTTTTGAGTGTTTTTAATACCAAATGATACATTTCACTGTAGAAACTTTCGAATTGTAAATAGGCAAATTAAGGGAATAATTAACTGTAATTTCACCACTGAGACAGAACCCCACTACAATGGTAATGAATATCTTTCCAGATGTTTCCCTTACATTAGAATATGAGATTATACCATAAAGACTGGTTTTCCTTTTTCTTTTTTTTGAGACAGAGTCTTGCTCTGTCGCCCAGGCTGGAGTGCAGTGGCCCAATCTCGGCTCACTGCAAGCTCTGCCTCCCGGGTTCATGCCATTCTCCTGCTTCAGCCTCCTGAGTAGCTGGGACTATAGGCGCCTACCACCACACCTGGCTAATTTTTTGTATTTTTAGTAGAGACGGGGTTTCACCGTGTTCGCCAGGATGGTCTCGATCTCCTGACCTCGTGATCCTCCCACCTCAGCCTCCCAAAGTGCTAGGATTACAGGCATGAGCCACCGTGCCTGGCCTGGTTTTCTAAACTGTGTTTACAATATATTTATTCCTTTTTTCTTTTTAATATATGTTATAAAATTGATGGATGTATACTTTTCTATACTATGCAGAGACCAGTTTTATTTAATCAGTTCCCTATTGTTCTATGATTGTTCCCAAATGTTTGCTCTTATTGGCAATGATTCAGAGAATATCCTTGAACATATGTTTGTTGACTTGCTCAGTTATTCCTCTAGATAGATTTCTAAAACTAGAATAAATGAGTAAAGGAGAAAGTACACTAAAATTTTTTGATACATTTTGCCAAATTGCCTTTCAGAAATGGTGTGCCTGTCAGTACACAATTCATTGAGTGTTCAATATGCACTATAATAGTGAAGAAGGCATATAAATTCCTGATGCCAGCAAATTGACAAGCTAAGAGGACAACGTTTAGCTATAAAGACCTTTTGAATAGTGAATTATTGCAATTTAGCAGCAAAATAACTTTACCTAAGCAATGCATTTTTAAAAAACACATTTAAAATGTATTTATTTTAAAATATTTTTAAAATAAGCATTTAAAAATAAATAATTTCTTAAGTAAGTCTGATTTTTGGTCCTACTCAGTGACACACTTCTGCAAAGTAAATGGACTTAGTACAGCAGTATCTGAACTGATCATTAAACCAGGCCAAACCTGTGAACTTGACTATTCTTTTATCTTGTTTGCCAATCAGAAACACAAAATGTGTAACCAGAAAAATGCACAAATTATCAATGTATGGAAGATGAGCAGCACCTCAGAAGCCCCTCTCAGGCCTTTGTTCAGTCGCTATCTCCTCACTTATCAAAGATCATCATGACTCGCTAGTGTCACATAAGACTTATTAATAAACGTGTATGCCTTTCTCCTGTTGATCTTTCTTGTGTCAACTTAATTCTCAGACTCAGCCCAGGACTCTAAGAGGGGAAAGATGGCTGGGCGTGGTGGTTCACGTCTGTAATCCTAGCATTTTGGGAGTTCGAGGCTGGTGGATCACCCGAGGTCAGGGGTTTGAGACCAGCCTGGCCAACATGGTGGAAGTCTGTCTCTCCTAAAAAATACAAAAACTAGCCAGGCGTGGTGGCGCACTCCTGTAATCTCAGCTACTCAGGAGGCTGAGGTGGGAGAATTGCTTGAACCTGGCAGGTGGAGACTGCAGTGAGCCAATATCGTGCCTCTGCACTCCAGCCTGTGTGACAGAGTGAGACTTTTTCCAAAAATAAATAAATAAATAAATAAATAAATAAATAATAATAATAATAAATAAATAAAAAGTGGGGGAGAGATAAAGTTTTTGTCTCCCCTACAACATATACAATGGAATATTATTCAGCCCCACAAAGGAATGAAATTCTGAAACATGCTACAACATGGATGCACTTTAAAGACACTATGCTAAGTGAAAGAAGCTAGAAACAAAAAGGATAAATACTATATGAGTCCATTTATGTGAGATATCTAGAATAATCAAATACATAGAGATAGAAAGCAGACTAGCAGTTACCAGAGGCTAGGAGGTAGAGAAGGAAAATAAAGTATTGCTCTTCAATGGGCACAGAGTTTGAGTTTGGGATGGATGAAAAAGTTCTGAGATAAGCGGTAATAATGCTTGTACAACAATGTAAATGTACTTAATGCTACTAAACTGTACACTAAAAATGGTTAAATAATAAATTTTATGTTATATATGAAAGGTGGTGATTTTCCTAACTTTTAAATTCTTTATTTGTTCTGTACTTTATGCAAACTGAATTATACAGTGTATCTTCTTTTGTGTCTGGTTTCTTTGCCTCACCATTATTCTTTGTAAAATTTATCATGTTGTTGCATGTGATTGTTGTAATCTGTTTATTTTCATAGCTTTAAAGTATTTGTTAATATGGATAAACTATATTCTCCTGTTGATGGACATTGATTCCGTTCATTTATTCTTTGTTTATTTTGCTATTTTCAATGAGGTTGCTATGAATACACACACACACACACACACGCATGCACACACACACACACATATATATATATATTTATTTATTATTTTTGAGACAGAGTCTCACTCTGTCACCCAGGCTAGAGTGCAGTGGCGTAATCTTGGCTCACTGCCACCTCCACCTTCCCAGTTCAAGCGATTCCCCTGCCTCAGCCGCCTGAGCTGGGATTACAGTCGCCCGCCACCATGCCTGGCTAATTTTTGTAATTTTAGTAGAGACAGGGTTTCACCATGTTGGCCAGGATGGTCTTGAACTCCTGACCTCAAGCAATCCATTTGCCTCGGCCTCCCAAAGTGCTGGGATCACAGGCGTGAGCCACCGTGCCTGGCCTTGCTGTGAATATTTTTGTACGTGTCTTTTGGCGTTGGTGATGCAGGAACATATTTCTAGTGGATGTGTGTGTATCTCTAAGGGAGGAATTGCTGATCCTTGGGAGGCCTACCACAGTGTGTGAGAGCTCCAGTTGCTGCATGTCCTCATCATTTCTTGAGGATTCTTTTTTTGTTTGTTTAGCTATTGCAGTTGGCTTATAGTGATGTCTCATTGCAGTTTTAATTTAATTTATATTTTCCTAATGATTAACGATGTTTAACATCTTTCAATAAGTGCATTGGCCATTTGGATATCCTGTTTTGTGTGAAGTACCTTTTATTCATTTTTCTATTGGATTGTCTTTTTATTTTTCTTGTTGATTTATAGGGGTTCTTTATCCTGGAGCCTTTGTGGAATACATGGATTCCAAAAAATACTCCCATTTAGTGGCCTTGCTTTTCTTATTGTCTTAATGGTGCCTCTTGATAAATGAAAGTCTAATTTTAATGTAGTGTAATTCATCATTCCTTTTCTCTATGGCTAGTGCTTTTATGTTCAGTTTAGGAACTGTTGGCTTATCCCAAAGTCCTGAAGATATTTGCCTGTGTTATCTTCTAGTACTTTTATGTTTTTGCCTTTTGCCTGTAGATCCTTGAGGTATTTGTAATTAAATTTTGTGTATCATGTGAATATGATGAGTGGGGAGATGCTGAAATTCTTTTTTTTTTTTTTTTTTTCTGTGAGGATAGCCTTTTGACACAGCATCAGGTATTAAAAGAACTGTTTTACCCACAATACCTCACTCCTGACCTTTGTTATAAAACAGGTATATGCCATGGTTTGGATTCCAGACTCTCTATTTTGTTATATTGGTCTATTTATTCTTGCACTAATACCACCCTATCTTAATTGCATTAACTCTGTACTTGGTCATGTATCTACTGAGATATATGATTTCTCTTCTTTCCTCTGTTAATGTCATAATTTTATTGATTGGTCTGCAAATGTTAAGTCAACTTCAAATTATTGGAATAAAGTCAATTTAATCACAATATATTTTTCTTTCACATATCACTGGTTTGCTAACCTTTTACTAAGATTTTTGTGTGTCTATGTGGGTGATATTGGTCTTTAACTTCATTTCTTGTAATATTTTTAAAATTGGGTTTCTCATCAAATTGGGAAGTATTCTCTATGTTCACTGTAAAGATTTGTGTTCTATGGCTCAATTTCTTTAACATACAGGGTTATTGAGATATTTAATTTTTATGTCAGTTTTTTAAATTTTTTTGGAAGCAGAGTCTCGCTCTGTTGCCCAGGCTAAAGTGCAGTGGCATGATCTTGGCTCACTGCAATCTCAGCCTCCTGGGTTCAAGCAATTCTTCTGCCTCAGCCTCCCGAGTAGCTGGGACTACAGGTGCATGCCACCATGCCCAGCTAATTTTTGTATTTTTAGTAGAGATGGAGTTTCACCATGTTGGCCAGGCTGGTCTCGAACTCCTGACCTTGTGATCTGCTCCCCTCATTGGGCTACCAAAGTGCTGGGATTACAGGCACGAGCCACCGTGTCCAGCCTTATGTCAGTTTTATAACTATCCTTTGAGAAATGTGCTCATTTTATATACATTTTCAAATTTATTGGCATAAACTTGTGCATCATAACTTCTTTATCATCACTTTAATGTCTTTAGGATCTTTAGTCAATTCTCCATTTTCATTCTTGATAGTGGTGATATATCCTTTTATCTCTTTTTACATGATCAGTCTTTCTGGGATACTGCCAATTCTGTTCTCTTTAGATAAGAACAACTTTTGAATTTGTTGATCTTCTCTATCTTAAAATTGCTTTGTATTTTGTTGATTTATGCTTCTATCTTTACTATTTCTTTATTTCTACTTCCTTTCACTCTAATTTGCTATTTTAAAAACTTATTTTTGTGAAAAATTTTTTCAATGATAACTTACTTAATTTGATAGAAAATATTAAATGTGAAGATTTTTGTTAAATTTGAAGGTATAAATCTCTGGCTCTCCAAATATATGCACATTTGCAAATAAATTGAAAAATTTAAATTATATAGCTTAATATAGTTTAAAACACATAAGACTTTCCATCATTTAAGAAATATTAATGTCATGCTATAAACATTCATTGTCAATATCACCTTTATTGTATTTAATTTATAAATTCCCATTCAACATTATAATCATAACTTATTCTGAGGGATAAAAAACCAGATATTTTACTTCAAAGGACATTAAAAATACTGTATCTTTCATGATTCTCAAGACTATACAAAATACTTTCCAAACAGTTTAAGAACTTAGTATTAAATATAAGATCTGGCAGTTTCTCAATAAATACAAGTCTAACCATAATTACATCTTAATATTTCTGTGAGTATCTGCCTTCTCCTTAGCATATTAAGCACTATATTATGTCTTTTAGGATAAAAAATTTCATTTGTAAAAAATGAAAAAACAACAAAATGTACAATATACACAGACTTTTTTTAAATAGTTGTGTTTTGAGATGAGGCTATTACTCCTGAGAAATTCACAGCTATTTTTTATTTTCAAAAATCTCAGTTTTGAGTTCTCCAATCTTTGGTGGAATTCCAGGCGTTGTGAGTTCAGGTAGTAGTTCCCGGGGATGATTTTGGGACCTGTGTGCATGGCTGATAGGCTGGAAATGTGTATTTCCAAGTAGGTGAGCCAGGACACCCTTGAAAGGTATGGTGAGCTGCTCTGGAAAGCAAAAGTTCTCTTGGTGTATAAGTGCACTAACTCTGAGGACCCAGGGTGGGTGGAGCTGGTGTTTCCCCTACTTTCTGAAATAGATGAATGATATTCAGTCTTCTTTTTTAAACATGTGAGTTTAAGGCAAAAGA
Source organism: Mandrillus leucophaeus (assembly GCF_000951045.1). NCBI lineage: Eukaryota > Metazoa > Chordata > Mammalia > Primates > Cercopithecidae > Mandrillus > Mandrillus leucophaeus. The sequence goes on along the minus strand of NW_012106141.1, from coordinate 4,143,444 downwards.
ATTCCCTGTAAGTATGGTTTTAGCAGCATAATAATCTTTTTTTTAACATGCAACATTTGAAGTACAACAAATTTTAAGATATTTTTAAACTTCCATTGAATACATGCAAGGAAAAAAAGATTTGACAGAATCCAATATTTATTTGTGATTCAAAACTCTCAGCAAACCAGGACTCGAAGGGAGCTTTCTCAACTGGATAAGTGGCTTGTGAGAAAAACCTCCAGCTAATATACTCAATGGTAAAAGAATAAATGCCTTCCTTCTAAGATCAAAAACAAAGCAAGGATTTCTACTCTCATCACTCCTGTTCAACATTGTACTAGAGGTTCTACCCTGTGCAATCAAATAAGAAAAAGAAATACAAGGTATCCAGATTGGAAAGGAAGAGGTAAAACTGTTTTTATCCACAGATGATATGATTATCTATGTAGAAAATCTATAGAATCTACATTAAAAACTACTTTAGAGTTACAAATACATTTACCAAGGCGTCAGGATTCAAGATTATATGCAAAAAAGTCAGTTATATTTTGCATCAGCAAAATTTTTCATGGCTCCATTTTTTCACCTATTTCTCTTATTCTCTCATTAAAAAAATTACTTATATTTTTATTCATTTTATTTACATTTATTTTTTTAAATTTATTTTTGATTTTTGTGGGCACATTGTGGATGTATGTATTTATGTAGTACACAAGATATTTTGATACAGGCATACAATATTCACATCAGGGTAAACGAGGTATTCATCACCTCAAGTATTTATCCTTTTTTTGTGTTACAAACAATCCAATTATACCCTTTAGTTATCTTAAAATGTACAGTATTTTATTGTTACCTGTAATCACCCTGTTGTGCTATCAAATACTAGATATTGTTCATTCTATGTAACTACATGTTTGTACCCATTGACCATCCCCACATTTCCCTCCCCTCCTACTATCCTTTCCAGCCTCTGCTAACTGTCCTTCTGCTCTCCAGCTCCATTTCAATTGTTTAAATTTTTAGCTTCCACAAATAAGTGAGAACATGCAAAGTTAGCCTTTCTGTGCCTGGCTTATTTCATGTAATGGCCTCCATTCATGTTGTTGCAAATGACAGGATCTTATTCGTTTTTAAGGCTGAATAGTACTCCATTGTGTATATGGGCCACATTTTCTTTACACATTGCTCTGTTAATGGACACTTAGGTTATTCCCAAATCTTGGCTATTGTAAATGCTACAATAAACATGGAAGTGCAGTTATGTCTTCAATATACTGGTTTCCTTTCTTGTGGGTATATACCTAGCAGTGGGGTTGCTGGAGTATATGGTAGCTCTATTTTTAGTTTTTTGAGGGACCTCCAAACTCTGCTCCGTAGAGATTGTACTAATCTACATTCCCACCAAGAGTGTACAGGGGTTCCTTTTCTCCACATTCTCACTGGCATTTGTTATTTCCTGTCTTTGGATAAAAGCCCGTTTTAACTGGGGTAAAATGATACCTCATTGTAGTTTTGATTTGCATTTCTCTGATGGTCAATGATGGTGAGCACTTTTTCATAGACCTGTTTATTTGCTGTATGTAGGTC
>NW_012106141.1:4114703-4141822 GCF_000951045.1 Mandrillus leucophaeus | reverse complement strand
GGTATCCAGATTGGAAAGGAAGAGGTAAAACTGTTTTTATCCACAGATGATATGATTATCTATGTAGAAAATCTATAGAATCTACATTAAAAACTACTTTAGAGTTACAAATACATTTACCAAGGCGTCAGGATTCAAGATTATATGCAAAAAAGTCAGTTATATTTTGCATCAGCAAAATTTTTCATGGCTCCATTTTTTCACCTATTTCTCTTATTCTCTCATTAAAAAAATTACTTATATTTTTATTCATTTTATTTACATTTATTTTTTTAAATTTATTTTTGATTTTTGTGGGCACATTGTGGATGTATGTATTTATGTAGTACACAAGATATTTTGATACAGGCATACAATATTCACATCAGGGTAAACGAGGTATTCATCACCTCAAGTATTTATCCTTTTTTTGTGTTACAAACAATCCAATTATACCCTTTAGTTATCTTAAAATGTACAGTATTTTATTGTTACCTGTAATCACCCTGTTGTGCTATCAAATACTAGATATTGTTCATTCTATGTAACTACATGTTTGTACCCATTGACCATCCCCACATTTCCCTCCCCTCCTACTATCCTTTCCAGCCTCTGCTAACTGTCCTTCTGCTCTCCAGCTCCATTTCAATTGTTTAAATTTTTAGCTTCCACAAATAAGTGAGAACATGCAAAGTTAGCCTTTCTGTGCCTGGCTTATTTCATGTAATGGCCTCCATTCATGTTGTTGCAAATGACAGGATCTTATTCGTTTTTAAGGCTGAATAGTACTCCATTGTGTATATGGGCCACATTTTCTTTACACATTGCTCTGTTAATGGACACTTAGGTTATTCCCAAATCTTGGCTATTGTAAATGCTACAATAAACATGGAAGTGCAGTTATGTCTTCAATATACTGGTTTCCTTTCTTGTGGGTATATACCTAGCAGTGGGGTTGCTGGAGTATATGGTAGCTCTATTTTTAGTTTTTTGAGGGACCTCCAAACTCTGCTCCGTAGAGATTGTACTAATCTACATTCCCACCAAGAGTGTACAGGGGTTCCTTTTCTCCACATTCTCACTGGCATTTGTTATTTCCTGTCTTTGGATAAAAGCCCGTTTTAACTGGGGTAAAATGATACCTCATTGTAGTTTTGATTTGCATTTCTCTGATGGTCAATGATGGTGAGCACTTTTTCATAGACCTGTTTATTTGCTGTATGTAGGTCTTCTTTTGAGAAACATCTATTCAAATCTTTTGTCCATTTAAAAATCATATTATTAGATGATTTCCTACAGAGTTGTTTGAGCTCCTTATATATTCTGGTTATGAATCCCTAATCAGATGGATAGTTTGCAAATATTTTTTCCCATTCTGTGGACTGTTTCTTCATTGTGTTGATTGTTTTCTTTGCTGTGCAGAAGCTTTTTAACTTGTTGTGATCTATTCATCAATTTTTGCATTGGTTGCTTGTATTTGTGAGGTAATAATCACAAATTTTTGCTCAGACCAAAGTCCTGGGGCTCTCACCGTGTTTTCTCTTAGTAGTTCCATAGTTCGAGGTCTTAGATGTAAGCCCTTGGTCCATTTTGAGTTGATTTTTGTATGTAGTGAGAGATATGGGTCTAATTTCATTCTTTTGCACATGGATATCCAATTTTTCTACTACCATTTATAGAAAAGATTTTCCTTTCCCCAGTGTATGTTCTTGGCACCTTGGTCAAAAATACATTTGCTGTAGATGTATCAATTTATTTCTGGACTCTCTATTTTGTTTCATTGGTCAATGTATCTATTTTAATGCCAGTATGGTGCTGTTTTGGTTACTATACCTCTGTAGCATAATTTGAAGTCAGGTAATGTGATTCCTCCTGTTTTATTCTTTTTGCTTATATATTCTTTTTCTTTTCTTTTCTTTTTTTTTTTTTTTTTGAGACAGAGTTTTGCTTCTGTTGCCCAGGCTGGAGTGCACTGCAACCTCCGCCTCCTGGGTTCAAGCGATTCTCCTGCCTCAGCCTCCTGAGTGGCTGGGATTACAAGTGCCCACCACTATGCCTGGCTAATTTTTGTATTTTTAGTAGAGACGGGGTTTCACCATGTTGGCTGCTCTTAAACTGACCTTAGGTGATCTGCCCACCTTGGCCTCCCAAAATGTTGGGATTACAGGCATGTGCCACCATGCCTGGCCTCTTTTACTATTCTTACAGTAGTTACCCTATAAATCACAACACACATCCTTGATTTATTACATTTAGTATGATTTCATATATTTATGATCTCCTGGACAATGCAGTAACTTTAGAACCTGCTAACTCCATTTATCTCTACCTGCCTGTGAATATATTTAATTTTGGAGATATTTTAAGCCCTATATTTTTATTATTGCTTTATTGAGATGCTATTCACTTAGATTTACCCAAAAACTAATTCTTTCCATTGCTGTTCCTTCTTCTGTCTTCTTACTCCTAAGTGTGGTCATTTTCGTTCACTGAAGAATACTTATTAGTGCAAATCTACTGCACAGTGCTTGTCAGTACAGATGCTGCTGACAAATTCTCTCAGTTTTTGTTTGTCTGCAAATTTTTAAATTTTATTTCAACTTCATTTTTGAAGAATACTTTGGCTGGAATTAGAATTGTACATGTGGTAACCGCTTTTATTTCCCCATGGCACTTCAAATACCTGATACCACTGTCTTTGGCTTTTATTGTTAATAAGCTGTTAGTGTTACTGTGTTACTGTTAGTCTCCCAGAAGTTAGGTGATTGTTTTCCTCTGATAGTTCTCAACTTTTCTCTTTGTCATTGGTTTTTAGCAGTTTTACCAAGATGTACATAGGCGTAATTTTCTTTGTATTTGTCCTACTTCAGGTTTATAACATTTTTTTAGTTTACGGGCTTAATGTCTGCATCCAGTATTTTTTAATCTTAAATATTATCTCTCCAATTATTGTTTTTGCCACATTCTATCTCTTTCTTTCTTTTAGGACTGTAATTATACATATTAGACCTTTCCTCATGTTCTACATGGCTCTTATACTCTTTAATATCCCCCACCTTCTTCAGTTGGATTTTTTCTTCTACTTTATATTCCAGTTTATCGATTCTCTCTCTCTCTTTTTTCTTTTCTTTTTTTTTTTTTTTTTTTTTTTTTTTTTTGCTGGGTTTTTTACTTTTTAGCCTATTAATTGAGTTCTTTATTTTGTTGGATTTCTTTTTTTAGTTCTACAGTTCCATTTGGTTTTCTCTTTATGGTTTTCAGGTCTTTGCTGACCTGTTTCTGCTCTGTTTCAGTTTCAGTTTCTGCTCTGTTTAGAGTTCATACGTCTAGTTATAGCACTTCAAGGGTAACAACTTAAAACCCAGGTTTTTACTTGAAATTTCCCTCCCTCCCTCCCCTGTCTCTTATACACATCTAGATGTGTATAAGAGACAGGATTACAGCTCACTGTGGCCTTGACCTCCCAGACAGGCTCAAGTGATTCTCTCACTTCAGCCTCCCAAGCAGCTGGGCACTAACATGCCCAGATAATTTTTGTATTTTTTGTAGAGATGGGGTTTTGCCATGTTGCCCAGGCTGATCTTGAACTCCTGCCTTGGCCTCCTAAAGTGCTGGGATTATAGGTATGAGCTACCACAACCGGCCCTTTACTTCTTTAACATACTTAGCTGATTAAAAAATTCCAATATGATCCTTAGAATGTCTGTATCTTTTATGGATCTATTTCTATTGTCTTTTGTTATTTTGATTTTTAACTAATGTTTTGGCGTGTTTTGCTACTTTTAGTTGAATGCTGGTTGCTGTGTATGAAAATTATAGAGATAATTTATATCTGGATGATATCTTACTTTAGAGAGGATTTCTATTTGTTTCTAGCAGGTAGGTAGCATAGGAACATATTAAGTTAATCCATTCATGAGTTGAGCAGATTCAAAACTGGGGTTCAGTTTCTGTGAGGGCTACTCTGTTTAGAGTTCATACCCCTAGTTATAGCACTTCAAGGGTAACAACTTAAAACCCAGGTTTTTACTTGAGCCTCTTCTCCTGTATGAACTCAATCCCCTCTTCACTCCCTCTTTTTCCCAAGCCTCATGAAATTTCAGTATACTCTCAGCTCTACAGCCTTTCAGACACTACTTTCTCCTCAGTTTTTCTCATCTCGGTTTTTCCTTAAAAATTTGCAAATGTCTCAAAGGGAAAAGTGGTGTCAAATACCAGTTCAAAATTCTGGGTGTCTCCTCTCTCTAAGATCTTGGCCCTTTAAATCCTCACTGTTTGGGCAGCTCTCTGATGTCTTTGACAGATGTTTGCTTGCTTGTTTTAATTTTCTTCAGCCTTACTAATGGTTAATAGAAGTAACTTTGATTTCAAATAAGCCAGTCTGCCATTTTTGGGAAGGGAAAAGTCAGCACTACTTAGATTTATATGTTGTTCTCATTTCTGTTATTTTCTCATACTTTTATCTCTATTTGATGATAAAGAAAATAGAAACAGATAGAAATTTTGCTTCAGGCTAAATTCCTAGTTAATGACCCAGCTGAATTAAGAATCCAGTTTTTGGACTACTGATACAGAATCTATTGCTTTCATCTGATATACACAGTAGAAATACTGCAGTCATATCAGGAATCATATTCTTTTGATATTGTAGATTCTGCTTAGAGGAAGCATTCTTTTCCATCTATAAATATTTAGATTCTATTTGTGCTGGGAAGCATGCTAGATTTTGTCTGGGCTCAAAAATTTTAAGTAATCCACACATATTGGGTACCTAGTTGGTAAGAGATAGTGCCATGGGTTTTATGTGCACCAACTCATTCAGTCCTCATGGCAATCCTCTGAGGCTAGATATTTTATCATCTTAATTTGGAGACAAGGAAGCCGTATTTCAGAGAGGTTCATTAATTTGCTCAAGTCACACTATTAGTAGTGACAGAACAAGTACTTAAACCTGTGTGATGTAGCAGAATGAAGAGTGATGTTTGGAGTCAGACAGACCAAGCTTAATACTCTGGCATTGTCGCTGATTAGCTGTGTGACTTGGAGCAAGGTCCTCTCTGAGTCATAGTGTCTTAATTTAGTAATGATGAGACTTCAGTAACAATGCAGTGAAGAGAAAATAAAACAATGTATGTGAGCACACTTGGTATATGTGAGGCACTAAGTAACTATTAGAACCCTTTCATCCTTCCTGAACAAGAAACATTAGAAAAGAACTTCATATAAAACACTTGCAAAAATAAGATACATTTAACACAACAACTCTGAGTGGTATTCTGGGCAGGTAGACATGTGAAAACCATGTATTAGAGAAATGAGGTAACTTGCCTCCAGTTACACAGCTAACATGTAGAACAGATAAGCTTTGCTGACTGCAGTGTGCCTAGATTAACATCATATGTGTATCCTCAAAATGGAGTTCGTATAAATTAGTTAATATTTCAAATGCACAAAACGAATCTGCTATTTAAAGGATCCTGCAGTGAATGCTTTTGTAAAGTCAGGAATAATTCTGGAAATGTAAGTTATATCCTGCTAATTTATCTGTTTTATACATTCAGGTTTTAATGTTTTCTTAAAGTTAGTCGTGTCTGATGCTGACTTTACCACCCTCAAAATGTCTTTCTGTTGATAAGATACTGTTACTTCATTTCTAGAATCTAATTAAAGTTGATAGTACTCTAAGGGACAGCAAATGTCAAAATCCACCAGGGTTAATTATTTTGAATGTCTTTTAAAAGTAAAGGAACATATAAAAATCAATGAAACTGTGGTAGTAGAATTAAATTATCCTGAGATTGTTTTCCTCAAACATATGATTTATTTGAACACTTGAATGTCTTGTTCAAGAGAGACATTTAGCTTATAGCAAATGTCCCCAACAGGATGCTGCTATGATCCGATACATTAGCTCAGCTGCCCTCCGTGCACAGGTAGGGCGGTCTTCTCGTCAGGCAGGTGTTTTGGGATATTCCTTGACTTTCATAAGAGGATGCCAACTCTCTCTGCCAGCATCCAGTTGACTAGAAGATTTATCTTCCAAGCTCCTGTAAGAGGACATATGCTCAAATTCCCCATTGCCCTGATCTTACCAAGCTCAGTGACTTAACTCTACTCACACTTATGAATGCCCAAAGGGTCTTTGTTCCATTCATTTATCAAGATCAGTGGCATCCAGGCTTTCTGCTCAGAGAGAAGCAGAGGAAAGCATGGATGGTGCAATATACTTGCATGGCTGAGGCTGCTTGCTGTGTGTGATCTGTGGCACAGAGAGTAGGTGTCAATCTTGAAGTGCTGGCTGGAAATCCACCCCTTTCACTGCCACTCACCTGCAGCCATCCATTGTATTGAGAACACCAGCATTAAAATGATTGTATCTAAACTTTTACCGTTTTATTTTTGGATGTTGCTGGTCTTGCAGGACTGCATGGTTTGACCCTTCATGAAGTCACTCCCTTTGAATTGCTCTTTGGTTTTGGACCATAAGCCTACGTTGAGGAACTTTAAAGGAATAGACATGAGAAATGTACTGTGTCGTCTAGGGATGTTCAGTGGTGTGCAATCTGGTTGCTAAGCCATTATTAACAAATAAATTATATGAAGTTACCATTAAATACATTGTATCAAAAAGAAAGTTAATAAATATGTAAAATGCATCACTTCCCAATTATTTGACCACATTTTACTGTTATCTATGCTCTTGAGGTTGTTCATGACTATTGTATTAGTGTGAAGGAAATGTTACATAAAGTAGGCTGCCGTCCAGCTGCAAGTTCAGAGGTGTCATGTTGGTACTATGAAATTGGCCAAGGTTGAAGTATTTACAATATAGCACATCAAATCAGCACCCTGCCCCACACCCCAAAACCCAGTTGTGAAATATCTAACAGCTCACTACTGTATGTTTTTGAAGATATTATGTTACAGTGATTACGAGAATCTATGGGAGAGATTCCTCATAGGTCTCAAAAGCAAATAAAGATATGCTTCTCTTCAGGTACATGCTTATTTTTATTTTTAGAACCTCATGCCTATTGCTAATAGTTATGTTTCTTCTTCATGTTCACTGCTAAGTAGCTCAGAACCAAATCTTCAGCACCTTTTACAAAAAGAAACGTGTTCCAGGAACCATCTTATTTCCTTGTTGTTGTTTTTATTTAGCCCCTTCCTTTCCTCTCTTCCTTCCTTCCTTCCTTCCTTCTTTCCTTCCTTCCTTCCTTCCTTCTTTCCTTCCTTCCTTCCTTCCCTCCCTCCCTTTCTCCCTCCCTCCCTCCTTCCCTCCCTTCCTTCCTTCCCCTCCTTTCCTTCCTTTCCTTCTGTTTCTTTTCTCTCTTTATCTTTTCTTTTCTCTCTTTTCCTCTTTCTTTTGTTCTATGTTGTTGCATTAATGGATTTCTTTTAGCTATCTCTAAACATGTTAAAATTGATGTGGGGGTGTAAAAATAAAAAGTATACTTCAATGTGTGCAAATATTCTTAACAGCAATGGATTATTAAGACTTCCTACCTTATTTATAGATTTTATCTTGGTATAATATTTAAGCCTTCTTCCTGCTTTAATATGAAAAAACTTAAAAAGTTAGAATAAAATTTAGAATTGCATATATGCTTTATATATTAAGGGCCCGTGAAAAAAATCCTGGGGAGAAGAAGAGTTCACTTACACGTATTTATTATCTTTCGTCCTTCTCTTGAATGTAAGTTCCAGGAAGACATGGTGTGTCTTAAAATGTTTAAGCTACATCTCACATTCAATGAGTATTTTTGAATGAATAAATAAATGAATAATTCACAACTTTTCTAATGGTCAATGGTTATGAATATCATTCGGTTTTTAATGATGATGTTATACAACATACATACACACATGTTTAAGAACTTTCATTCCATACTTATCACATCCATTTAGGCTCTGTTTCTTCAAATTTTAATTTTTCAATTAAACATTCATTGCTAATGATATTTTTTCATTAGTTATTTATAGAAATATGGTCACACATCATAAAAAGAAGCAATATGGCATTTTCTACCCATGTGGAAAGACCAGTTATCCTAAACTAAGCCTGAAGTTTAATACCTCTGCATTCCTTAGATGGTTCTCTTGAATCTTTCACTGTAATTCTGCTGCTTTATTTTTTTCTTATACTGAGAAAAAAGAACTAACATTTATTGAGTGCTTACTTTGTGATAAATGCTTGCTGTGTATTATTAACTGACACAACAATCCAGTGAAGCAGGTCCTATTATTGTCCCCTTTTTAATAGGTGAAGTAACTGGAGCTTAAAGAGATGATGTCACTTTCCCATGTCACGGCTCCCAGTGATGGAGCTTGGCTCTGTAGTCACAAAGTGGCTGTCTGCCCCACTCAACTCTGGATCACTGCCTCCCACCCATCGCTTCTTCACCTCTGCCTTGTCTTCACCTTTCACAGGTCTCCCTTAGACACTACTTTTATTATTTTATTTGGTTGGTAAATGAGTGTTTCCAGTTATTCGACAGCAATGCCAAGCTAAGCAGCTTGGTGTTCAGTGAGTGGGAAGCCACTGGGGTTTTTGGGTAGAGGATGGTCATCCAGGAAGTAGGGAGAACGATGCCTCATAGATATGGAGACTGGAGATAAATGAGTGGCCAGGTGATATTCAAGAGTGTGTTTGGCAAAATAATGGCTCCCCCAAATATCCATGTCCTTATCCCTGGAACCTGTGAATATGTTACCTTACATGGCAAAAGGGTCTTTGCAGATTTGATTAACATTAAGGACCTTAATCATAGGAAAGATAAGTTTGGATTAACCAGGTGGGCCCAATCGAATCACACAAATGCTTGAAAGCATAGAACTTTTACAGCTGTAGCCCAAGGGACATGTGACTACAGGAGAACAGTAAGAAAGGTGCAGGGTTGTTGCCTTTGAAGATGAAGGAAGGTGGCCAGAAGCCAAGGTAGGTGGGTGGTCTCTAGAAGCTGAAAAAGGCAATACATTTTCCCTAGAGTCTCCAGAAAGGAATGCAGTCCTGCTGACACCCCGATTTTAGTCCAGTGAGACCCATGCTGGATTACAGACCTGGAAGAGAGTAAATTTGTGTTGTTTTAATCCACTAAACTTATGGTAATCTATTACAGCAACTTCATAAAACTAATCTAGGGAGAGATTTAGACTACATGAAGGCAGTACCTGCTCAGAAATTGTGTTGTACCTGCTCAGAAATCTTTAGCATCCTGTCTTTCCCACTGCTTTCAATCTCAACTTTCCTGTTCAGCTCTCCAGGTTCTGTGTACCCTGCCCATATTGTTCTCAATAGTGACCCCTCCTTGCTGGGTGATCAGGCTGCTCCTCTTCCTGACCTGTGCCTTCCCAAGGCTGTGCTCAGTTTTCTAACTGCAGGAGATATTCCCTTCCCAGGAAGCTATCCCCTCTATCCGCTTTTCTTGATTACTTCTGCCCTCTCTGATCTTCATCTTCTCTGATTAGCTCCAGCATTGATGTCCAGGAAACACCATTAGTGCGCCATTATATTCATACATTTCATCTGTGTTACATAATACTAGTTTTTCCTCTTCCCTCCCCTCCTCTCCCCTTTTCTTTTTCCTTTTCTTTTTGAGACAGGGTCTCACTCTGTCATCCAGGATGGAGTACAGTGGTGTGATCATGGCTCACTGCAGCCTTGACCTCCCGTGCTTAAATGATCTTCCCGCCTCAGCCTCCTGAGTAGCTGGGACTGTAGGCACTTGCCATTACATCAGCTAAATTTTCACATATTTTGAAGATATAGAGTCTCCCTAATCTTTCCTAACCTGTTCTCAAGCTGCTGGGCTCAACCAATCTTCCCATCTTGGCCTCCTGAAGTGTTAGAATTACAGGTATGAGGCATCATGCCTGGCCATTATGAGTTTTTCTTAGTGTTTAATGTATTACTTGCATTTTGTATTCTTGCTACTTTAAAAAATGCCACCTAGTATTCTGAAGTCCCTCAGAAAGTGTGATATAGTGAAAAGATCATGTATTTTGGATTCTGGTTTAGCGGTTTCCTAGCTGTGCATTTTGGGCGAGATACTTTACCTCTCTGAGCCTCAGTTTTCTTATGGGTAGATTTCAGATGATATCCACTTCACAGGATTTTTGTAAGGATTACATCACTCTACTATTCTTACTTCCTAGGTTACTGGAGGGCAGAGAATGTGTCCTACTCCTTTATGCTATTGACACCTACCACAGTGCTTAAGCACCCAGTAGGCATACAGATTGACCTCAGTTTATTGTCAGACTTTGCATCTTGTTAAAGATTTTGCCATTGTTTCTATACTGGCACACCCCTCCCAACTTACCTTTCTATGCAACATTCTATTAATAGAGTCTTAAAAGTCTAATAAGTCTTAATAAGTCTTATTAATTAAAAGTCTTAAGCGTCTATTATCACTGTCTTAAAAGTCCTAGCTTATTGTATCATCTGTTTAACTTCTGACAGACCTCTAAGTTAATTTCACAAAGTATTTCCTGAGCATGACCTCTTCGAAATAAATCTCCCCCACCTGTCCATGGCTAGTCCCCGTAGGCTCACTTCCAGTCGCCCATTTTATATTCTTTCCTGATCACAACACGCTAACTCCACAAAGCCGACTTGCTATTTTTTGATGCTCTCTTTCAACTTTCATTTGCTATGGACACCACTTCAGATTTGTTGCCTTTGGATGCAGGTGTTTCTGAGATAGGCAAGTGTTTTATAATATATGAGTACTTTCACTGCCTGCATTCTCAAGATTTGGAGATGCAGGTTATCTGCTCTTGAAACCTTCTTTGCTTTTTTCATGGTTCTAAGTTTCATCGCTATTTCAATAAGCATTAGCTCTTGATTGCTCTCTTTGGCCACATTTTTCAGCTTTAAATGTGTGTGTGTTTTTTTTCCTACTGCCCGGATAAGCCAGGGAGCAGAGGCTTTCATTCCTTCAGGAAGTCTCTCTTCCTCCTTCTTCTCTGATTACATCCTGCTGATATCCTTATCAAGTCTGGATCTTTTGTCAGATGAACTTTGCTTCCTACCATTGTACCGTGATAAATTTGTATGCTAGCATTATAGTGTCTGATATCTGCTTGGCCTGGACTTGCTGGCAGAAATCTTTATAGGAGAGATGACTTATTGCTGAAAATTGAATCCCAAAAGTGTCTTAAGAAACTGTTTTTTTTTTTTCTTTTGGTAGAGATTTTAGGAGAGACCTTCTTTCCTGCTTTCATTGATTTCCTGTGGCTGGGTGATATTTGCAAAGAGTTCCAGCCTAGTATCTCTTTTTGGAAATCAGCGGTCAATTTTTTGAGACTATTTTTAGCTCTAGAATGTCTAATAAGTCTTTCTTTTTATAGATGATCAATATGGCAGTTCTAAACTGGTGCACCTGGACTTCTTACAGGACTGTCCCCAAACTTTGGTCAATGTGTAAAATTTAATTTTGCTAACACTGAGTCATACAGTTTTGCTCTTTGGGTGCTGTGTGTCACATGAATTGTTGGCCTGAACAGATCCTATAGTGTGCTATACTTTGGGGTGCTGCTTGTGGCAAACGTGCATTTCAAAGAATAGCATAATGTCAATTTAGTGTCAAAGAAAGGGTTTCCATTTACTGGAATATTGCTTTTTACCCTCCTTAATTCTGAGGGATTGTGGTCAAGACAGAAAACAGTTCTCAGAGAGAGTGCTGTAAGGTGGCTAAGGGTAGTAGGATGGCCATAGACACATCTATAGAGATATGAAACGTGGTTATTTTGTGATACTTCATGTTTTGTAAGTATTTCTGTCTTTTTACAAGGTCATCTTTAGTCTTTTGATATTTTCATTTATATCACCAAAAAAGTATAATATGTGAAGACATGGCGTGAACATACTAAGGTTTATTCTGGGCAGGCCTAAAGAGAAGGAAGGCTTGCTATACTGTCTGCATTATTTTTATTTGGGTTAGGGAGGAAATGGACCTTTCACATTATTAATGACTCTTCAGGAACCAGTGTCCTCGTTGCCCTTCAACTTTTTGAAAGTAGGTGGCAGCATACCTATAGCTACTTCCAAAAGTAGGACTGTGACTTTCTGAAACGCTCTTCTTGGTCTTGGGAGATGCTCCACGATCTCCCTTTGTGCCCTCCATCACCTACAGATTGCAGAAGTGGGCAGGTGGGCTGAAAGCAGCCTTTCTCCCACAAAGCTGTTTGTGAATTTCCTTGCATGGTTTCATCAGGGCAAGTATTCAGAGTTTTCTAGTAGTAATTAATGATGTTCTTCCCTCGCAGGATAATAAGGATAACAACCAGACCTATGTAGACCAGATTCTGTTGCTTTTAAATGCCATGCTGTTGTTAATGCATTTGATCGGATTTGTAACAAGAAGGGCTAGGCATTTTCTTACTTGCTTTTTCATCGTACAACACTTGGGGTCCCTTTATTGAAAGTTCCAGAGCTATTGTACTTGTGACAAAATGCAATAGGTTATCAGATTTTACTGAGGGCCATTTTCAGAAATTGGTAATCTTGCCTGATTAATATATTTAAAAATTCTTAATGAGTATTTATCACATTCAAGTCCCAAGGGAAAGCTCCAAGAAAGTCAGTGGAATGGGGATCCAGATACCTATATTAAATCAATACAGCATCGTGGATCTCTGCAGTTTTCTTTGCTACCGTGTTTGCCTCATTCAGAGCGAAAAAGATCCCTTATGGAAGTAGGTTTATGTATTTGAAAAATCTCTGGTGTTCTTTACTTTTAAAAAAGGCTGCAAGTGAAGTAATTGCTATGAACTGTCTTGCTATATGAGGAAACTAGGAACTCTTTTGTTGCAGTTCTCCCCACATAACTACAGACTAGTGACTAGACCCTGATCTGAGTGTTAGTTCTGTACTTCAACCAGAAGGGTGCACTGTTGTATCTTATTTATTGCTTGGGGTTGGTGGGGAGGAAGAAAAGGAATAGAACAATGTTCTTTCCAACCATTATATGTCCTGGTAATTTGCTTTTTCTTTTGAATTTTATTAGTATCCTAGTTCAATTCTTGAATTCCTAGATTCTCTTCACACCTTTCTTGGTACAAGTGAATAAACAGAAAGTTCACAGAGGAAGAAGTTACCAGCATGTTAAAAAACTGACTAAGGAATATTGCCTTACGTTTTCCAAATTTTCTCTCCTCTGAGGGAGGAGTTTATCACCTTTGTTACAGATGGGACAGGTTTGGCAGTAGATGCCTGCAGATGCAGAGCTCTGGAATGTTCCCAGCCTTAACATCTGGGGTACAGCTGGCTTATTCCCAACTTTCTTTCCTGCTTTCCTGGGCTGGGGTTGTTGTTTTGGGGCTTAATTACACTCTGGCTCTAAGGAGGAAGACACAGTCATCCCCTAGATGTTATTTAGGCTCCCAAATTGGTACTGTTGAGGTATTAGATTTTCATTGGAAAAAATATGTATGTGTTGTCCTTCCTAACTAGTTGTTTAAAAAGTCACACACACAACCAAATCAATAACAATAGCAAGAAGCCCTTTATTCTGAAAGCTTATTGCTAATGAATCATCCTACATAGGCCATGCAAAGAAATAGCAAGACATACATGAAATACTTGTCGAAACTTCTTTGGAGATACATTTGTTTTTGGTCATATTTGCATAGATACAGAAAGACATGTTCAGTGTCAGATTTCTCAAATATGGAATCGACATGGTAAACAGCTGGGAGTTTATTGATACTCTCTCGTTAACACAGTGATTTCAGAGTTTTTCCATGAATTTTTTTTTTTTTTCTTTTGAGGCAGAATTTTGCTCTTGCTGCCCAGGCTGGAGTGCAATGAATGGCACGATCTTGGCTTACCACAACCTCTTCCTCCTGGGTTCAAGTGAGTTTCCTGCTTCAGCCTCCCTAGTAGCTGGGATTACAGGTGGCTGCCACCACACCCGGCTAATTTTTTGTGTTTTTAGTAGAGACGGGGTTTCACTATGTTGGCGAGGCTGGTCTCAAACTCCTGACCCCAGGCGATCCACCCATCTTGGCCTCCCAAAATGCTGGGATTACAGGCATGAGCCACTGTGTCCGGCCTTCCATGAATCTTTCCAAGTATACGCTATCATGATTTTTAACTAACAACATCTGAAAATATGAAGGGTTGCTTCTTACATAAGAAAGTAACTATAAAAAAATGATAACATCAGCGTCAGGATGTGTGAATGGCTCACCATAATCTTATCTATGTTTAAAATGTAAAGAAAAAGATGAGAAGAAAATATACCTAAATGAACAATGCCATTGCCTCTGGATGGTATGACTATGAGAGATTTCTTTCTGCTTTTTGACACTTCGGTACTGTTCAAATTATCTACAACGAGAATATGTTATGTTTATAATTAGAAAAGAAAAAATAGCTTGTCCTGTGCAAACTGAAATAGTCTAAGCAATTTAATAGGAAGTTTCTCAACATCATCTTGTTACAAATACCAGATTTTAGCATTTAAAGGCAAAAATTTTAAAATGTAAATGGTCGTATGCATTTATGGATTTAACATTTAAAAATCAACTTCAACTCAACAGTGTCCAATTTCTAAGGGTTGCCTTGCTATGTACACATGAATATTGATTTGAATCCTGAAGTTACCATTTTCATAGTAATGTCCATCCCTATTCAGCATTCTGTAACCACAGCTAAAGGGCTGACACCTATCTGACTACAATTCAATAAAATAGCTAGTATCACTCTTCTTTCCTTCAGTGTTTGGGCAAGCCAATTCTTGAACTAAATTAACCCAATCAACTGATGACCTCTCTATCATGAAAGCACAATGCAAGTAACTAAAAATATTTGGATCAATTAATGACCAGACTCTCCCTAACACCTGTGCTACTGTTTTAGTTTCTGTTGTTTTAGTTTTTTAAGATAAGCACTGGAGACTGGGCCTGTGCAGCTAAACAAGAACAATAACCCTTGTTATTGGAATGGTGCCCACTACGTAGGTGGTAGAAGTCTGACTTTGCCTCTGTGGATCCAGTAGGCGGGCATTTTTCAGGCATGGATCTGGGACTGGGATAAGGTTAGTTAGGTGTTTGCCTCATATTAGTCTCTGCCTTATGGATAATTCTGGGAATAGTTAAGCCATGACTGTTTATGTTTCCCATAAAAATATAACTCTAGGCTGGCCACGGTGGCTCATGCCTGTAATCCCAGCAATTTGGGAGGCTGAGGCAGGTGGATCACCTGAGGTCACGAGTTTGAGACCAGCCTGGCCAACGTAGTGAAAACCCATCTCTACTAAAAATATGAACAATAAGCCAGCCGTGGTGGCGGGTGCCTGTAATCCTAGCTAGTCAGGAGGCTGAGGCAGGAGAATCGGTTGAACCTGGGAGGTGGAAGTTGCAGTGAGCCGAGATTGCACCACTGCACTCCAGCCTGAGTGATAAAGTGAGACTCTATCTCAAGAAATATAAAAATTAGCTAGGCGTGGAGGCGGACGCTTGTAATCCCAGCTACTTGGGAGGCTGAGGCAGAGAATCGCTTGAACCCATGAGGCGAAGGCTGCAGTAAGCTGAACTCCAGCCTGGGCAACAGAGTGAAACTCTGTCTCAGGAAAAAAAAAAAAAAGATATACACACACACACACACACGCACACACACACATCTATATCCAGTGAATAATTGTGCTTGTATGTAAATACCACAACTTACACAAACAACTCATCTCTCCTGGAAATTGACTTCTACAACATGTGGCAATTCAAGATATAGCCAGTGAGCCAGGATGTTGCTGTCCCCCAAAGGTCTCCAGGGTCTCTCAATTAACTGTGACCTAGGTTATACATTTTGCTCTATGAAAATAACCCCCACCATGCTCTATTTAAGTCATTTTGCATGTGGATCTATACACATAGTTTGGATAGTCCTAGGACTTTTATGCAAATGTCAGTGGGTCAGTGGTTGGTATTGGTGCTCTGTTGAAAATGTAACCATGGAATTTCAATTAAAGGAGTAAAAAATTCAAAAGGGTAAAATGCACATTTTTACTGCATCATATTTTTTTCTCTGTTACTACATTGTATTTCATATGTAATTTCAGTATACTGTTAATACATGTGTATTTAATTGGAAAATTATTATATATGGCTGACATTTTCACCATTTTTTTTTAGCTCTGTCAAACATGAGGGATATGAAACTCTTCTTTTAAAGGTAGTAAACCACTACAGCAGTTACTCTCCCCATCTCTTGGTGGGAGATGAGGATGGGGTGGGCATATCAGACTCTCCAGTGGAATATGTTTGGGTTAAAAAAGACATATCCTTCTGCACCCACAGTTGAAAATTTTGGGTACTGAGTGTTATGGTGCTTCATATATAATATATAATTTTTATAATTGGTGTGTACTTGGCTTATTCTTACTAGATAGCAAGCAAAGAGGAACTTTATTCTTGTTTATGTCTTTTTTCACACAGATTATGAAATTATTGCCTTATTCATCTTTCTAGCCTTATAGACTTAGTATGTGTAATATTATGATATAATAAATATATATTTGATCTTTATTCCTAGTTTCTGGCACAGAGATCCTAAAACCCTTTGAATTTCTTGAATGATAAGGAATAGAGGAGCAGCTTTTATTTTTCATAATAAACCCCTTCCAACCATACCTGAGCTAGTGCTAATGAAGTACTCTTGGGAGGATAGGGGCTGGTAGCCAAAGGAACCAACTATGCGATTGGAAGCTTAGAACTTCTAACCCCACCCTCTGACCTCCTTAGTCACTGATGACCAGCAATCGAGTCAACCATGGCTGTGTAATAAAGCCTTCATAAAAACCCCAAATGAGATTTGGACAACTTTTGGTTCAGTGAAAAAGTGTGCATCTATGTGCTGGGAGGGTGGTGCACCCCAAACTCCATAGCGACAGAAGCTCCTGTGCCCAAGACCCTTCCAGACCTTGCCTTATGTCCTTCTTCATCTGGCTATTCATTTGCATCCTTTAAAATATCCTCTATAATAAATTGGTAATAGTAAGTGAGCTATTCTAGCAAATTTTGATACCTGAGGAGGGGATCGTGGGAACCTCTGATTTGTAACCAAATTGGACAGAGGTTGTGGGTAACCTGGGGACCCGCTACTTGTGATTGGCATCTAAAGTGGGAGGTAGTCTTATGGGATTGAACCCTTAACTTGTGGGGTCAGTGCTAACTCTGGGAATTTAGTGTCAGAATTAAGTGGTAGGATGCCCATTAGGTGTTCCCTAAGAATTGGAGAATTTGTTGGTGTGGTGGAAACTCTTAAACATTTGGTGGTGTGTTTTTTGAGTGAGTATAGAAAAAATTTGTTTTTCCTTTAGTGCTCCTTTGTAGCACTAAACCCTGGGCACAGTTGATGCTTACTGAATATTTTAGAATTGAATTGATATTTGATATGTAAATGATTTAAAAGATTACCAGAACAAAGAAAATGCTTTTGAATTTCAAAGACATTTCAGGCATGAATTCAAGTGTGAACTATCACATTTGGAGTTTAGGGAGTATCTGATGAATTTGAGGCTGGTGGTGCAGGGCAGACCACCACGTACAAGAGGTGTCCCGATCAACCTCATGCAACCACCTCCTGAAGACAGGATACCACCTTGTTGGAACAGTGCTCTTACAGACAGGCATCCGAAAGCTGGCCATTCCATCCTTCTCGTATTACTGTTTACCCAATATATTTTTTTCAAGCTTTTACTTTCGACCTCTACGTGTCTTTATATTTAAAGGGCATCTTCTGTAGGCAGCGTATATGGGTTTCAAAAGAAAACTTTCTGACACTCTTTCCCTTTAAATTGGAGGGCTTAGACAATTAACGTCTAGTGTAATTACTGATGTGGTTGAGGTTAGACCTACCATTTCATTATTTGTTTTAACTTGTCTGCTCTATTTTTATTTTTTTAATTTTTATTATTTTATATTTATTATTTTATTATTATTATTTGTTAACTTGTCTGCTCTCTTATTTCTGGTCTTTTTGAGGGGATTACTTGAATATTTTATAGAACTTTGCTCCATTTGGATTTTCTTATTGATTTTTAAACACTACTTATTTGTATTATTATTTCAGTGACTGCTTTGGGAATCATACGAAAATCCTTTGGTGTTCACAGTCTACCTATAGTTAACATCATAATTCTTAGTGTAAAATGTAGAAATCTTGCAACTCCGTATCCTCATCTTTCATGTTTTATGTTTTTAAGCAATATTTTAGTAATTAGATCTGCATATGTGATAAACCTTGTAAAACAAAGTTTTGTTTTTGCTTTAAACACTTGTATGGTTTATTTAAAACAGGAGGAAAGCAAAATTAAAATAAAGTTTTTTGCATATACATAGGCATTTACCACTTCTAATGCTTATTCTTCTTTTTTGAGGCTCTAAGTTTTCATCTGGTATGAGTTTTCTTTAGCTTTAAGAACTGTGAGCATTTAAAGGAAAATCTTTCGATAATGGAGTCTTTTCATTTTCTTTTATCTGAAAATGCCTTTATTTCACCTTCATTTTTTAAAATAGCTTTATTGAGTTATAATTGATATGCAATAAACGGCACATGTTTAATGTTTAAAATCTGAGTTTGGACATGTATGTATACACCCGTGAAGCCATCACCACAATCAAAGTAATTAATAAATATATCCATCACCTCCAAAAGTTTTGTTGTATCCCTATTGTGTGTGCGTGCGCTAGGAAAACTTAACGTGAAATCTACCCTCTTGGCAAATGTTTAGGTGCATAATACAGTATTGTTGACAGCACTATGCTGTACCTCTAGAGCTAATCTATCTTGGATAATTAAAACTTTATACCAATAGAGCAACTCCCCATTTCCCACCTTAACCTGGGCCCTAGTAACCACCATTCTATTCTCTGATTCTAAGACCTTGACTATTTCACCTACCTCATACAAGTGAAATTATACAGTACTTGTCCTTTTGTGGCTGGCTTATTTTATTTAGCTTAAAATCTTTCAGGTTCATCCATGTTGTTACAAATGGCAAGATTTCCTTCCCTATGGAAGATGCACCTGACAGCAATAGCGTAACTTAAGCAAACCCTGAGGATGACCCGATGATCTAAAAATAATGGGTGTTCAGATTTCTGAATTAAGGAATATGAGAGTGGCCACCCAGAGATTCACTCCGATCTATGAAGGACATCCTGGCCAACCTTTTGGAATAAGGATATACTGGGGATTGAGGCTTTTGTTTTGAATTAAGTGAAGGTTGCTAGGTGGAGGGTGCTAAGTAAAAAATGCTATATAAAACAGCATGTTTTTTACAAACAGTAGTGGTTCTCCCTTCTAGCTCACTGCCACTGGATTACCTTTGTATGTAAGCCCCTACATTAAACCCTATGTCTCATTCACTGTCTCTGGGTCTCTTCTTTGGCCTCTCAGGCATGATGCCATCCCTATTGGAGTCAACAGGGGTCCAGCATGACCCCTTCTTTTTCAATACTGAATAATATTCCATTTGATGTACATATCCCATTTTCTTCATCAGTTGATGGATATTTGGGTTATTTTTATAACTTGTCTATTGTACATAGTGCTGTGGGTGCAAATATCATTTGAGATCCTGATTTCAATTATTTTGGGCATATACCCAGAAGCAGCATTGCTGGATACTGTGTTAGTTCTATTTTCATTTTTTTGAGGAACCTCCATACTTTCTCCACAGCAGCTGTACAATTTTATATTCCCACCAACAGTGTAGAAGAGTTCTAATTTCTCCACATCTTCCCCAAACTCTTATTTTCTTACCTTTTTATTTTTATTTTACTTTTTAATGATAGCCATCCTAATTGGGGTAAAATAATATCACATGTAGTTTTGATTTGCATTTTTCTAGTGTTAGTGATGTTGACATATTTTTGTGTATCTGTTGATTATTTTTATGTCTTCTTTGGAGAAATTTCTATTCATCATTTGCCCATTTTTAAATTGGTTATTTGCCTTTTGCTATTAAGTTGTGTTTATCCCTTTGTTATTTTAGATATTAACCTATTATGAGATATATGGTTTGTAAATCTTTTTTTCCATTCCATAATTTGCCTTTTCATTCTGTTTATTGTTTCCTCTGCTGTACAAATGATATAGTTTCATATGTCTATTTTTTGTTTTTGGTGTCTGTGCTTTTGGTGTCATCACACAACACCAATGTCAAGTAGCTTTCTCCCTATGTTTTCTTCTAGGAATTTTACAGTTTGGGGTCTTTAAAAAATTTTTTTATACTTTAAGTTCTAGGGTACATGTGCACAACGTGCAGGTTTGATACATAGGTATACATGTGCCATGTTGGTTTGCTGCACTCATCAACTTATCATTTACATTAGGTATTTCTGTTAATGGTATCCCTCCCCCAGCCCCTTACCCCACAACAGGCCCCGGTGTGTGATGTTCCCTGCCCTGTGTCCAAGTGATCTCATTGTTCAATTCCCACTTATGAGTGAGAACATGTGGTGTTTGGTTTTCTGTCCTTGTGATAGTTTGCTGAGAATGATGGTTTCCAGCTTCATCCATGTCCCTGCAAAGGACATGAACTCATCCTTTTTCATGGCTGCATAGTATTCCACAGTGTATATGTGCTGCGTTTTCTTAATCCAGTCTATCATTGATGGACATTTGGGTTGGTTCCAAGTGTTTGCTATTGTGAATAGTGCCTTAATAAACATACGTGTTCATGTGTCTTTATAGTAGCATGATTTGTAATCCTTTGGGTATATACCCAGTAATAGAATTGCTGGGTCAAATGGTAATTCTAATTCTAGATCCTTGAGGAATCGCCACACTGTTTTCTACAATAGTTGAACTAATTTATATTCCCTCCAACAGTGCAAAAGTGTTACTATTTCTCCACATCCTCTCCAGCATCTGTTGTTTCCTGACTTTTTAATGATTGCCATTCTGACTGGCGTGAGATGGTATCTCATTGTGGTTTTGATTTGCATTTCTCTGAGGACCACTGATAATGAGCATTTTTTCATGTGTCTGTTGGCTGCATAGATGTCTTCTTTTGAGAAGCGTCTGTTCATATCCTTTGCCCACTTTTTGATGGGGTTGTTTGTATTTTTTCTTGTACATTTGTTTGAGTTCTTTGTAGATTTTGGATATTAGCCCTTTGTCAGATGGATAGATTGCAAAAATTTTCTCCCATTCTGTAGATTGCCTTTTCACTCTGATGGTAGTTTCTTTTGCCATGCAGAAGCTCTTTAGTTTAATTAGATCCCATTTATCTATTTTGGCTTTTGTTGCCATTGCTTTTGGTGTTTTAGTCACGAAGTCCTTGCCCACGCCTATGTCCTGAATGGTATTGCCTAGGTTGTCTTCTAGGGTTTTTATGGTTTTAGGTCTAACATTTAAGTCTTTAATCCATCTTAATTTTTGTTTAAGGTGTAAGGAAGGGATCTAGTTTCAGCTTTCTACGTATGGCTAGCCAGTTTCCCAGCATCATTTATTAAATAGGGAATCCTTTCGCTATTGCTTGTTTTTGTCAGGTTTGTCAAAGATCAGATGGTTGTAGATGAGTGGTGCTATTCTGAGGCCTCTGTTCTGTTCCGTTGATCTATATCTCTGTTTTAGTACCAGTACCATGCTGTTTTGGTTACTGTAGCCTTGTAGTATAGTTTGAAGTCAGGTAGTGTGATGCCTCCAACTTTGTTCTTTTTGCTTAGGATTGTCTTGGCAATGTGGGCTCTTTTTAGGTTCCATATGAACTTTAAAGGAGTTTTTTCCAATTCTGTGAAGAAAGTCATTGGTAGCTTGATGGGGATGGCATTGAATCTATAAATTACTTTGGGCAGTATGGCCATTTTCATATTAACTCTTCCTATCCATGAGCATGGAATATTCTTCCATTTGTTTGTGTCCTCTTTTATTTCCTTGAGCAGTGGTTTGTAGTTTTCCTTGGAGAGATCCTTCTTATCCCTTGTAAGTTGGATTCCTAGGTATTTTATTCTCTTTGTAGCAATTGTGAATGGGAGTTCACTCATGGTTTGGCTCTCTGTTTGTCTGTTAATGGTGTATAGGAATGCTTGTGATTTTTGCACATTGATTTTGTATCCTGAGACTTTGCTGAAGTTGCTTATCAGCTTAAGGAGATTTTGGGCTGAGACGATGGGGTTTTCTAAATATACAATCATGTCATCTGCAAACAGGGACAATTTGACATCCTCATTTCCTAACCGAATACCCTTTATTACTTTCTCTTGCCTGATTGCCCTGGCCAGAACTTCTAACACGATCCTGAATAGGAGTGGTGACAGAGGGCATCCCTGTCTTGGGCTGGTTTTCAAGGGGAATGCTTTCAGTTTTTCCCCATTCAGTATGATATTGGCTGTGGGGTTGTCATAAATAGCTCTTATTATTTTCAGATACGTTCCATCAATACCTAGTTTATTGAGAGTTTTTAGCATGAAGGGCTGTTGAATTTTATTGAAGGCTTTTTCTGCATCTATTGAGATAATCATGTGGTTTTTGTCATTGGTTCTGTTTATGTGATGGATTATGTTTATTGATTTGTGTATGTTGAACCAGCCTTGCATCCTAGGGATGAAGCCAACGTGATCGTGGTGGAGAAGCTTTTTCATGTGCTGCTGGATTAGGTTTACCTGTATTTTATTGAGGATTTTAGCATCGATGTTCATCAGGATATTGGTCTAAAATTCTCATTTTTTGTTGTGTCTCTGCCAGGCTTTGGTATCAGGATGATGTTGGCCTCATAAAATGAGTTAGGTAGGAGTCCCTCTTTTTCTATTGATTGGAATAGCTTCAGAAGTAATGGTACCAGCTCCTCTTTGTACCTCTGGTTGAATTCAGCTGTGAATCCGTCTGATCCTGGGCTTTTTTTGGTTTGTAGGCTATTAATTGTTGCCTCAATTTCATAGCCTGTTATTGCTGTATTGAGAGATTCAACTTCTTTCTGGTTTAGTCTTGGGAGGGTGTATGTGTCCCGGAATTTATCCATTTCTTCTAGATTTTCTAGTTAATTTGCGTAGAGGTGTTTATAGTAATCTCTGATGGTAGTTTGTATTTCTGTGCGATCAGTGGTGATATCCCCTTTATCATTTTTTATTGCATCTATTTGATTCTTCTCTCTTTTCTTCTTTATTAGTCTTGCTAGTGGTCTATCAATTTTGTTGAACTTTTCAAAAAACCAGCTCCTGGAGTCATTGATTTTTTGAAGAGCTTTTTTGTGTCTGTATATCTTTCAGTTCTGCTCTGATCTTAGTTATTTCTTGCCTTCTGCTAGCTTTTGAATTTGTTTGCTCTTGCTTCTCTAATTCTTTTAATTGTGATGTTAAGGTGTTGATTTTAGATCTTTCCTGCTTTGTCTCTGGGCATTTAGTGCTATAAATTTCCCTCTACACACTGCTTTAAATGTGTCCCAGAGATTCTGGTACATCATGTCTTTGTTGTCATTGGTTTCAAAGAACATCTTTATTTCTGTCTTCATTTTGTTATTTACCCAGTAGTCATTGAGGAGCAAGTTGTTTCAGTTTCCATGTAGTTGTGCAGTTTTGAGTGATTTTCTTAATCCTGAGTTCTAATTTTATTGCACTATGGTCTGAGAGACAGTTTGTTGTGATTTCTGTTCTTTTACATTTGCTGAGGAGTTCTTTACTTCCAATTATGTGGTCAATTTTAGAATAAGTTGGATGCGGTGCTGAGGAGAATGTATATTCTGTTGATTTGCGGTGGAGGGTTCTGTAGATGTCTATTAGGTCTGCTTGGTCCAGAGCTGAGTTCAGGTCCTGGATATCCTTGTTAACCTTCTGTATTGTTGATCTGTCTAATATTGACAGTGGGGTGTTAAAGTCTCCCATTATTATTGTGTGGGAATCTAAGTCTCTTTGTAGGTCTCTAAGGACTTACTTTATGAATCTGGGTGCTCCTGTATTGGGTGCATATATATTTAGGACAGTTGGCTCTTGTTGAATTGATCCCTTTACCCTTATGTAGTGACCTTCTTTGTCTCTTTTGATCTTTGTTGGTTTAAAGTCTGTTTTATCAGAGACTAGGATTACAACCCCTGCTTTTTTTTTTTTTTTTTTGCTTTCCATTTGCTTGTTAGATCTTCCTCCATCCCTTTATTCTGAGCCTATGTGCCTCTTTGCACGTGATGTGGGTCTCCTGAATACAGAACACTGGTGGGTCTTGACTCTTTATCCAATTTGCCAGTCTGTGTCTTTATTGGGGCATTTAGCCCATTTACATTTAAGGTTAATATTGTTATGTGTGAATTTGATCTTGTCATTATGATGTTCACTGGTTATTTTTTCTGTTAATTGATGCAATTTCTTCATAGCATTGATGGTCTTTACAATTTGGTCTGTTTTTGCAGTGGCTGGTACCAGTTCTTTCTTTCCATCTTTAGTGTTTCCTTCTGGAGCTCTTGTAAGGCGGGCCTTGTGGTGACAAAATCTCTCAGCATTTGCTTGTCTGTAAGGAATTTTATTTCTCCTTCACTTATGAAGCTTAGTTTGGCTGGATATGGAATTCTGGGCTGAAAATTCCTTTCTTTAAGAATTTGGAATATTGGCCCCACTCTTTTCTGGCTTGTAGAGTTTCTGCTGAGAGATCTGCTGTTAGTCTGATGGGCTTCCCTTTGTGGGTAACTCGACCTTTCTCTCTGGATGCCCTTAACACTTTTTGCTTTATTTCAACCTTGGTGAATCTGACGATTATGTGTCTTGGGGTTGCTCTTCTCGAGGAGTATCTTTGTGGTATTCTCTGTATTTCCTGAATTTGAATGTTGGCCTCCCTTGCTATGTTGGGGAAGTTCTCCTGGATAATATCCTAAAGAGTGCTTTCCAACTCGATTCCGTTCTCTCCATCACTTTCAGGTACACCAATCAAACGTAGATTTGGTGTTTTCACATAGTCCCATATTTCTTAGAGGCTTTGCTCGTTTCTTTTTACTCTTTTTTTCTCTAACCTTGTTTTCTTGCTTTATTTCATTGATTTGATCTTCAATCACTGATACCCTTTCTTCCATTTGATCGAATCGGCTATTGAAGCTTGTGCATACATCACGAAGTTCTTGTGCCATGGTTTTCAGCTCCATCAGGTCATTTAAGGTCTTCTCTACACTGTTTATTGTAGTTAGCCATCCGTCTAATCTTTTTTAAAGGTTTTTAGCTTCCTTGAGATGGGTTCGAACATCCTCCTTTAGCTTGGAGAAGTTTGTTATTACCAACCTTCTGAAGCCTACTTCTGTCAACTCATCAAAGTTATTGTCTGTCCAGCTTTGTTCCGTTGCTCGCAAGGAGCAGCAATCCTCTGGAGAAGAGGCGCTCTGATTTTTGGAATTTTCAGCTTTTCTGCTCTGGTTTCTCCCCATCTTTGTGATTTTATCTACCTTTGATCTTTGCTGTTGTTGGCCTACCGATGGGGTTTTGGTGTAGATGACCTTTTTGTTGATGTTGATGCTATTCCTTTCT
Source organism: Mandrillus leucophaeus (assembly GCF_000951045.1). Taxonomy (NCBI): domain Eukaryota; kingdom Metazoa; phylum Chordata; class Mammalia; order Primates; family Cercopithecidae; genus Mandrillus; species Mandrillus leucophaeus. The sequence continues at coordinate 4,116,394 of NW_012106141.1, read as the reverse complement.
GTTTGTTAGTTTTCCTTCTAACAGTCAGTTCCCTCAGCTGCAGGTCTGTTGGAGTTTGCTGGAGTTCCACTCCAGACACTCTTTGCCTGAGTATCACCAGGAGAGGCTGCATAACAGCAAATATTGCTGCCTGATATTTCCTCTGGAAGCTTCGTCCCAGAGGGGCAGCCTCCTATATGAGGTGTCTGTTGGCCCCTTCTGGGAGATGTCTCCCATTTAGGCTACACGGGGGTCAGGGACCCACTTGAGGAGGCAATCTGTCCATTCTCAGATCTCCAACATCGTGCCAGGAGAACCACTGCTCTCTTCAGAGCTGTCAGACAGGGACGTTTAAGTCTGCAGAAAAGGACGTTGTCTGCTGCCTTTTGTTCAGCTGTGCCCTGCCCATAGAGGTGGAGTCTAGAGGCAGTAGGCCTTGTTAAGCTGTGGTGGGCTCTGCCCATTTCGAGCTTCCCAGTCGCTTTGTTTACCTACTCAAGCCTCAGCAATGGCAGACCTACCTCCCCCAGCCAGGCTGCCGTCTTGCAGACGGATCTCAGGCTGCTGCGCTAGCAGTGAGCAAGGCTCAGTGGGCATGGGAGCTACCAAGCCAGGCACAGGAGAGAATCACCTTGTCTGCCAGTTGCTAAGACCTTAGGAATAGCACAGTGTTTGAGCGGGAGTGTCCCATTTTTCCAGGTAGTCTGTCACGGCTTCCCTTGGCTAGGAAAGGGAAATCCCCCAACCCCTTATGCTTCCCAGGTGAGGCAATGTCCCGCCCTGCTTTGGCTCACCCTCCCTGGGCTGCAACCACTGTCCAACTAGTCCCAATGAGATGAACCAGGTACCTCAGCTGGAAATGCAGAAATCACCCATCTTCTGTGTCTATCCTGCTGGGAGCTGCAGACCGGAGCTGTTCCTATTTGGCCGTCTTGGAACACCCTCCTCTAGTTTGGGGTCTTAAGTTTCAAATCCATTTTGTATTGATTTTTGTGTATGGTGAAAGAAAAGATAGGAGACCAACTTTATTATATTGCATATGGATATCCAGTGTTTCTGACACTATTTGTTGAAGAGTCTATTTTTCCTCGTTGTGTGTTCTTGGCATCTTTGTCAAAGACTGTGTGTACATGGTGATATGATTTGGATCTGTACTCCCACCCAAATCTCATGTTCAATTGTAATCCCCAATGTTGGAGGTGGGGCCTGGTGGGAGGTGATTGGATCATGGGGGCTGTTTCTCATAAATGGTTTAGCACCAACCCCTCAGTGCTGTTCTTGTGACAGTGAGTGAGTGATCATGAGATCTGGCTGTTTAAAAGTGTGTATCACCTCCCCACTCTTTCTTCCTCCTGCTCTGACCATGTGAAGATGCCTGCTCTGGCTTTGCCTTCTGCTATTAGTAGAAGCTCCCTGAAGCTTTCCCAGAAGCAGATGCTACCATACTTCCTGTAGAGCCTGTGTAACTAGAGCAAATTAAACCTCTTTTCTTAGAAATTCCCCTGTGTTAGATATTTCTTTACAGCAATGCGAGAATGAACTGAAACATGTGGCTTTGATTGTGGGCTCCCTATTCCGCTAGTCTGTTTGTCCTTATGCCACTACAATGCTGTTTTAATAACTATTATATATCTTTTTAGTATATTTTGAAATTAGGTAGAGTATTGCTTTCATCTTTGTTCTTTTGCTCAAGGTTGCTTTTTTTAATTCGG
>NW_012106141.1:4096688-4114653 GCF_000951045.1 Mandrillus leucophaeus | reverse complement strand
TTTTGGAATTTTCAGCTTTTCTGCTCTGGTTTCTCCCCATCTTTGTGATTTTATCTACCTTTGATCTTTGCTGTTGTTGGCCTACCGATGGGGTTTTGGTGTAGATGACCTTTTTGTTGATGTTGATGCTATTCCTTTCTGTTTGTTAGTTTTCCTTCTAACAGTCAGTTCCCTCAGCTGCAGGTCTGTTGGAGTTTGCTGGAGTTCCACTCCAGACACTCTTTGCCTGAGTATCACCAGGAGAGGCTGCATAACAGCAAATATTGCTGCCTGATATTTCCTCTGGAAGCTTCGTCCCAGAGGGGCAGCCTCCTATATGAGGTGTCTGTTGGCCCCTTCTGGGAGATGTCTCCCATTTAGGCTACACGGGGGTCAGGGACCCACTTGAGGAGGCAATCTGTCCATTCTCAGATCTCCAACATCGTGCCAGGAGAACCACTGCTCTCTTCAGAGCTGTCAGACAGGGACGTTTAAGTCTGCAGAAAAGGACGTTGTCTGCTGCCTTTTGTTCAGCTGTGCCCTGCCCATAGAGGTGGAGTCTAGAGGCAGTAGGCCTTGTTAAGCTGTGGTGGGCTCTGCCCATTTCGAGCTTCCCAGTCGCTTTGTTTACCTACTCAAGCCTCAGCAATGGCAGACCTACCTCCCCCAGCCAGGCTGCCGTCTTGCAGACGGATCTCAGGCTGCTGCGCTAGCAGTGAGCAAGGCTCAGTGGGCATGGGAGCTACCAAGCCAGGCACAGGAGAGAATCACCTTGTCTGCCAGTTGCTAAGACCTTAGGAATAGCACAGTGTTTGAGCGGGAGTGTCCCATTTTTCCAGGTAGTCTGTCACGGCTTCCCTTGGCTAGGAAAGGGAAATCCCCCAACCCCTTATGCTTCCCAGGTGAGGCAATGTCCCGCCCTGCTTTGGCTCACCCTCCCTGGGCTGCAACCACTGTCCAACTAGTCCCAATGAGATGAACCAGGTACCTCAGCTGGAAATGCAGAAATCACCCATCTTCTGTGTCTATCCTGCTGGGAGCTGCAGACCGGAGCTGTTCCTATTTGGCCGTCTTGGAACACCCTCCTCTAGTTTGGGGTCTTAAGTTTCAAATCCATTTTGTATTGATTTTTGTGTATGGTGAAAGAAAAGATAGGAGACCAACTTTATTATATTGCATATGGATATCCAGTGTTTCTGACACTATTTGTTGAAGAGTCTATTTTTCCTCGTTGTGTGTTCTTGGCATCTTTGTCAAAGACTGTGTGTACATGGTGATATGATTTGGATCTGTACTCCCACCCAAATCTCATGTTCAATTGTAATCCCCAATGTTGGAGGTGGGGCCTGGTGGGAGGTGATTGGATCATGGGGGCTGTTTCTCATAAATGGTTTAGCACCAACCCCTCAGTGCTGTTCTTGTGACAGTGAGTGAGTGATCATGAGATCTGGCTGTTTAAAAGTGTGTATCACCTCCCCACTCTTTCTTCCTCCTGCTCTGACCATGTGAAGATGCCTGCTCTGGCTTTGCCTTCTGCTATTAGTAGAAGCTCCCTGAAGCTTTCCCAGAAGCAGATGCTACCATACTTCCTGTAGAGCCTGTGTAACTAGAGCAAATTAAACCTCTTTTCTTAGAAATTCCCCTGTGTTAGATATTTCTTTACAGCAATGCGAGAATGAACTGAAACATGTGGCTTTGATTGTGGGCTCCCTATTCCGCTAGTCTGTTTGTCCTTATGCCACTACAATGCTGTTTTAATAACTATTATATATCTTTTTAGTATATTTTGAAATTAGGTAGAGTATTGCTTTCATCTTTGTTCTTTTGCTCAAGGTTGCTTTTTTTAATTCGGTACTTTTTTGATTCCATATGAATTTTATTGTTTATTTCTCTATTTTTATTAAAAAATGCCATTGGAATTTTGATGGGGATAACATTCACTCTGTAGGTAACTTTAGGTAATATGGACATCTTAACAATATTAAGTCTTCCAATCCATGAACATGAGGTGTGTTTCCATTTACTTGTGTTTTCTTTAATTTCTTTTATTGATATTTTAAAATTTCCAGTATAAAAGTTTTTCATTTCCTTGGTTACATTTATCCCTAAGTATTGTATTCTTCTTGATGCTATTATAAATGAGGTTGTTTTCTTAATTTCCTTTTAGGATTCTTTGTTGTTAGTACATAGATACACAACTGGTTTTGTGTGATTTTGTATCCTGCAATTTAACTGAATCATTTATTAGTTCTAACAGTTTTTTTTCTTAGATCTTTAAAGATTTTGTACAAATAAGACACTGCCATCTGCAAACAAAGATAATTTTACCTTTGTTTTTTCTATTTTCTTATCTTTGTCTTTCTTTTTCTTGCCTAATTGCTCTGGCCAGAACTTCCAGTAATATGTTGAATAGAATTGCAGAATGGGAATCTTTGTGTTGTACCTGGTCTTACAGGAAAAGTTTTCAGTTTTTTCATCATTAAGTTGTTAGCTATGGGCTTTTCATATACAGTCTTTATTATATTGAAGTAAGTTCCTTCTACATTTAGTCTGTCCCAAGTGTGTTTTAATCATGAAAATGTGTTGAATTTTGTCAAATGCTTTTTCTGCATCTACCGAGGTGATCTTGTGGTTTTTATGCTTCATTCTGTTCATTTGGTATATAACATTAGTTGATTTGCATATATTGAACCATTCTTGCATCCGAGGGATAAATCTCACTTGGTTGTGGCGGATGATCCTTTCAATGTGCTAATATTTTGTTGAAGATTTTTGTATCTGTGTTCATCAGAAATATTGGCCTGTAGTTTTCTTTTCTTGTAGTGTCTTTGTCTGGAGGCTTTGTATCAACAGGGTAATGCTGGCCTCATAAAGTAAGTTTGGAAGTATTTTCTCTTCACTTTTTTGGAAGACTTTAAGAAGAATTAGTACTATTTTTTTCTTTAAATGTTTAGCAGAATTTGCCAGCGAAGTCACCTGGTCCTGAGCTTTTCTTTGTCGGGAGGTTCTTGATTGTTGACTCAATCTCCTTGTTCATTATTTGTCTGCTCAAGTTTTCTATTTCTTTGTACTTCAGTTTTGGTAAATTTTATGTTTCTGGGAATTTATCCATTTCTTCTAGAATTTGTTGGCATGTAATTTTTCCAATGACAATAGAATGAAACTAGAAATCAACGATAGAAAGAAAGTTGGAAAATTTACAAACGTGGGAATTAAAGAAAACACTCTTGAATAACAATTGGGTCAAAAAAGAAATCCAAAGGGAAATTGGAAAATACCATGAGGCTAATGAAAATAAAAATACAACATACCAAAACCTATTGATAGAGGAGTTAAGAGGAAATTATTTAGGCCGATAGTGAAGGAGTCTACGGTAAGGTTTTCCTTTTAATGAAAAGAAGTCCCTAAATCATTTTCTTTTCTAACAAACAGCAGCCTGTAAAGTTGATCTGCAGATATAGTCAAGCAAGCTAGAAGCTTGCACAGGCAAATGTCAGCAGTTGTGCCAATAGGAAGAAACTACCTGGGAACATGGTGGCTCCATCTTCTCTCGACTTTGCCAGCCACATGTACAGTAAGGAGCAGACAAGATGGCATCGGGCCAAGTAGAAAGCCCATTTACCTAATAAGATTAGGGTGGGGTGACCAGCCTTCCTTGCTCACTATGTAATCATCACACCTAGTCAAACCAATCTGTGGGCCCTATGTAAATCAGACACCACCTCCTCAAGCCTGCCTATAAAATCTGATGTGGTCCACTGCTTTTCCCTTTTCAGACACCTCTCTCTCACAAAGAGGAAGAGAGTTGCTTTCCTCTCTCCTTTCTTCTACTTATTAAACTTTCTGCTCCTTAACCCACCCACATGTGTTTATGTCCTTAATCCTCTTGGTGCAAGAAGAGGAACCCAGGGTATTTACCCCAGACAATGATGCCGCTTTACTGGGAGTGGCAACAAGAGCAATATTCAGAAGAAAGTTTATAGATTAAAAACACCAAATTAAGAAAGAAGAGGGCTGGGCACAGTGACTCATGCCTGTAATCCCAGCACTTTGGCAGGCTGAGGCGGGCAGATTGCCTAAGGTCTGGAGTTTGAGACCAGCCTGGATAACATGGTGAAACCCTGTCTCCACTAAAAATATAAAAAAATTAGCCGGTTGTGGTGGCACACATCTGTAGTCCCAGCTACTTGGGAGACTGAGGCAAGAGAATCATTTCAACTGGGAGGTAGAGGTTGCAGTAAGCCAAGATTGCACCATTGCACTCCAGCCTGGGCAACAAGAGCGAGACTCTGTCTCAAGAAAGAAGAAAGATGTCAAAGATATCCTATATATAACCTAACTTTATACCTCAAGGAACTAGGAAAAGAACAAACTAAGGCCAAAATTAGCAGAAGGACGGAACTAACAAATAATAGAGCAGAAGTAAATAAAATAGAGAATAGAAAATCAACAGAAAAAAAAAATCAACAAAACTGAGAGTTAGTTTTTCAAAAAGATAAACGAAATTGATAAATCCTTAGCTAGACTTACTAAAAAAAAGGAGAGAGAGAGAGAGAGAACTCAAGTAAATAAAGTTAGACATGAAACAGGAGGCATTACAACTGATCTCATAAATAAAATAGATCATAGGAGAATCTTATGAACAATCACCTTCATTTTTGTATATTTTTGCTGAATATAGAATCCTGGCCTGGCAGGTTTAAAAAATTTTTTCTTGGCCAGGCGCGGTGGCTCACGCCTCTAATCCCAGCACTCTGGGAGGCCAAGCAGGCGGATCATGAGGTCGGGAGATCGAGACCATCCTGGTTAGCATGGTGAAACCCCGTCTCTATGAAAAATACAAAAACAAAATTAGTTGGGTGTGGTGGCGGACGCCTGTAGTCCCAGCTACGCGGGAGGCTGAGGTGGGAGAACGGTGTGAACTCAGGAGGTGGAGGTTGCAGTGAGCTGAGATTGCGCCATTGCACTCTAGCATGGGTGACAGAGTGGGACTCCATCTAAAAAAAAAAAAATTTCTTTTACATCACTTCAAATTATTGTTCCACCTGTCTGCTGACCTATATGGTTTCTGATGAGTTGTCAGTTGTTAATCATATCATTCATTGTTTCTCTTTCTATAATACGCCTTTTCTCTTGTTACTTGTAACATATGCATTTTAACTTTAGCTTTCTACAGGTTGACAACAATGTGCCTTGTCATGGGCTTCACTTTCATGCTTCTTGGTATTTATTTGGCATATTGAATCTGTAAATTTTGTCAGTCATAATAATTGAGAAACATTCATGTTCACATGATGATACATAAACTATTAATTGAATGAATTATTTTATTGGAGTAAATTCCTAGGAGTGGTATTGCTTTATGAAAGATATATACATTTTTAAAGATTAAAGTACAATATAGCAAATCAATCCCCATAAAGACTGTACTAATGTATTCTTACACAGTGTATACAGTAAACTAAATAATGGCCCCCAAAGTTGTCAGGTCCTAATCTTTGAAACCTATAAATGTTACCTTATTTGGAAAAAAGGTCTTTGCAGATGTGATTGAATTAATGATCCTGAGATGGAGAGTTTGGCCTGGATTGTCTAGGTGGGTCCTAAATGCAATCACAAGTGAGAGGCAGATGGAAATGCAAACAGTTAGAAGAAGAGAAGGCAATGTGACCATAGAGACAGAGACTGGAGTAATGTGGCCACAAACAAAGGAATGCTGGCAACCACCAGAAGCTGGAAAAGGAAAGACATGAGTTCTCCCTAGAGCTGAGTTTGCTCCCTAGAGATACTTTGTCCCTGGCAAAAACCTTGGTTTTGGAACAGTGATATTGATTTTAGATATCTGGCCTCTAGAACTGTGAGAAAATAAATATCTATTGTTTTAGGCCACCAAGTTTCTAGTAGTTTGTTACAGAAGCCACAGGAAACTAATACTGTATATGAGAATGAGTAGCTTTTGCTATCCCTGTGGAAATCATTTACAGTCTTTAGAGATAAATGGAACTTTTTTTCTATTTTATGGGTCTTTGAATGTGGAAAAACTCTGTGCTTTCTTCATATTTCTTGGCTATTTCAGATCTTTGGTTTTGAGGTCTACTGATGAAATGGATAATTTAAACTTACTCATTTCTTTTTAAATGAAATACTGTTTTCACAATTCTCACTCTGATATAGGAATCTAGTAAGGACAGTATAAAAGTAAGAGATTTGACTCAAGTTACTTATGTTCTATGTACATTGTTCTGTCATTTTTATCAGTCTTTATACAGGTGGTGGTGCCATTTCAATCATAAGGAGGTTTCTGGAAAGAAGTGTTTCCTCTTTCTTGTGGTGTGAATTTAAATTTCTGAAAGGTGTTAAAATACTTCTTAAGAATTTTGTATCTATTTTCATCCTCTGAACATTTTGAGAACTCATTTGAGCATAAAAGAACTAAATCATTTAAAGATAGTTTAAAAAAACCATTTTCTGATTCTAGATCCTTGAGGAATCGCCACACTGTTTTCCACCATGGTTGAACTAGTTTACAGTCCCACCAACAGTGTAAAAGTGTTCCTATTTCTCCACATCTTCTCCAGCACCTATTGTTTCCTGATTTTTTAATGATTGCCATTCTAACTGGTGTGAGATGGTATCTCATTGTGGTTTTGATTTGCATTTCTCTGATGGTGAGTGATGATGAGCATTTTTTCATGTGTCTGTTGGCTGTGTGAATGTCTTCTTTTGAGAAGTGTCTGTTCATATCCTTTGCCCACTTTTTGATGGGGTTGTTTGTTTTTTTCTTGTAAATTTGATTGAGTTCTTTATAGGTTCTGGATATTAGCACTTTGTCAGATGAGTAGATTGCAAAAATTTTCTCCCCTTCTGTAGGTTGCCTGTTCACTCTGATGTTAGTTTCTTTTGCTGTGCAGAAGCTCTTTAGTTTAATGAGATCCCATTTGTCAATTTTGGCTTTTGTTGCCATTGCTTTTGGTGTTTTAGACTTGAAGTCCTTGCCCATGCCTATGTCCTGAATGGTATTACCTAGGTTTTCTTCTAGGGTTTTCCAGCCATCCCATTACTGGGGATATACCCAAAGGATTATAAGTCATGCTGCTCTAAAGACACATGCACATGTATGTTTATTGCGGCACAATTCACAATAGCAAAGACTTGGAATCAACCCAAATGTCCATCAGTGACAGACTGGATTAAGAAAATGTGGCACATATATACCATGGAATACTATGCAGCCATAAAAAAGGATGAGTTCGTGTCCTTTGTAGGGACACGGATGCAGCTGGAAACCATCATTCTCAGCAAACAATCACAAGAACAGAAAACCAAACACCACATGTTCTCACTCATAGGTGGGAATTGAACAATGAGATCACTTGGACACAGGAAGGGGAACATCACACACTGGGTCCTATTGTGGGGAGGGGTGGGGAAGGATAGCATTAGGAGATATACCTAATGTAAATGACAAGTTAATGGGTGCAGCACACCAACATGGCTCATGTATACATATGTAACAAACCTGCATGTTGTGCACACGTACCCTAGAACTTAAAGTATAATAAACAAAACAAAACAAAACAAAACAAAAAACCATTTTCCAGTGGAAAATAGTGAATCATTTCTCTCACATTTCCTTTTTTTCTGTCACACACACATACACAGTACACAAAGACACACACGTAACCCCATGTATTAGTCCATTCTCATGCTGCTATGAAGAAATACCTGAGACTGGGTAATTAATAAAGAAAAGAGGTTTAATTAACTCACAGTTCCACATGACTGGATAGGCCTCAGGAAACTTACAATCATGGCAGAAGCCACCTTCTTTACAGGGTGGCAGGACACAGAATAAGTGCTAGCAGGGGAAATGCCAGATGCTTCTAAAACCATCAGATCTGGTGAGAACTCACTGTCATGAGAACAGCATGGGAGAAACCGCCCCCATGATTCAATTACCTCCCATCGGGTCCCTCCCATGACACATGAGGATTATGAGGATCACAATTCAAGATGAGCTTTAGGTGGGACATAGCCAACCATATTACCCCACATATACATAAATGGGATCACATGCTGTGCACTTTAAGAATGTAGTATTTTGCTTTAAAATGTAGTATTTTCTTTTTATGCTTGGCTTCTTCCTCTGCCTCCCCTCCCCTCCACCTTCTTGTTTCTCATCACTAACCTTCCCACCCAGGGAACCCAAGCTAACAACATGATATATATCCTCTCATGTTCTCAATGGGCACCTAATTATATAGTCACATACAAACATGGTTTCTAGGTCATTGATAAAAATAGAATTATATTATTAAGTATACTTTCTGTATTCTTTTAAGGTTTATTTAACAGCAGTCATGGGCATTCCTCTAAGTATATTGGTTTAATTCAAATTCATGCTTTTTAATAGAGGTGTGATAGTCCTTAGTGTGGCTTGACCATAGTTTATTTAATCCGTTATTGAAAGGCACCATTACTTTCTAGTACTTTGCTACCTCAAACAGTGCTATTGTAAACATTCTTGTGACTATATTTTTGTGTATTTTGTTTCTTCCATACAAATATTTGTAGAGAAACTATTTCTCTATAGTTTGGGTTCATCTTTTCTTTTACATCTGGGTTTCTGTCTTTAATATAAAAGTCTTCCACACCTTCTAGATTATATAGGAAGACCCCAAGATTTATGAGTTTTATTTTTTATATTTTAGTCTTTATCTAAAATTCCACCTGTATTTTGTTTCAGATGGATAGTCAATTTTGTCTGTACCATTTAAACCATCCGTCCTTTCCTAGCTGAATTGAAATAAAATTTCTAATGTATCTCTATATATAATATATCTGTAGATCTATATTTATACCCATCATATTTTATATATAATATTTTGTGTGTGTGTGTGTGTGTGTGTGTTTAATCTTTATATTTAGAGGACTTACAGGGACCTGGCTCTGGAGTCTCTATTTGTTACACTGATATCCCAGTATATATTCTAGTGTCATTATGATATGATTTTGATGATGGTAGAAGTGAAGTAAGTTGCAGCATCTAGTAAGACAAGTCATCCTTCATTGTTCTTCTTCATATTTTTCTTAGTTAATTCTGGGGGGTATTTTCACCTTAGGTCTAAGTTTTAAGATGAATGGATCTATTTCTTAAAAGTATCTCATCTCAGTTTTAATTGCATTGAATTTGTATATTTATTGTGGCAGTCTTTTGTTTTTTAAGTCTTCTCATTCAATAATATAATAGTTTTGTCCATTTGTTCAGAAAGATATTGACTTTTATGTATTTATATGGTATCTAAGTCTTTACTAAATTCTCTCATTACTTTCAATGAGTAGTTTAGTAGAGTCTCTTGGATTTTCAAGGCATAATCCTATAAGTAAAACATATTATTTCTTGTTTTCTAATATTCCTACCTATTATTTTATTTTCTTGCTCTGTTGTATTCTCTCAAACTCCAGCATTACTATTAAACACTAAAGATGATAACAAGTATCTCAGTCTAGTTCCCAACTTTAATTAAAATGCATTTAGTGTTTCATAATTTAGGATATTTTTCAGTCATTGGTAAATCATCTTTATTATACTTAAGGCATTGGTTTGCATTCTATTTGTATGTAGCTTTCATGTCAGTGATGACTGCCTTATTTTATCAAATGCTTGCAAATATTGATATAATCATATGTTTTTTCCCCTTTATTTAATGATATGTTGCATTCCTGGAATATGCCTTAGTTGATTATATGGAATTAATATCTTTTGGTTAATCATTGAATTTCATTGCTAATATGTTATTTACCAATTTTAATCCTTATTCATAAATTGTATTACTCTACAATTCTCTGTTGTTTTTGATTTGGAATCATGCTCAGTTGTTTTAAAATATGACTTGATGAAATTTTTTTATTCTATGAATTGTGATAATTTACATCACACTAGAACAAACTCTTCTTTATCTAGCTGAATTTAGCTGTCAATCCCTCTAGTCCTGGTAACTTTTAAAATAACCTTTTAATAATAAATATACTATTTTGTATAGTAGTTAATTTAAATTTTTTACTTTATCTTATGATAGTTTTGATAATTTATATTTTGTTATAACATAATTTTATAGCTTCAAATGAAGGCATTTAATGCTATATGTATTCCTTTTACTGTGTCCAGTGGATTTTTGGCTATAGGTGTTCCAGCCTTGTTATCTAGATAACTTTTAATCTCACTTTTGATTTATTCTTTGACACAAGGCATTATATAGGTATGTGCTTCTTAATCTCCAAATATTGAATATAACTTTACTCTCTGCTTCGTAATTCATTTTCAGTATTATTGGGTAATGATCAGAGTAAGTGGCTTATATATGATCTACTTTAAAACATTTGTTAAAAAAATATTTTCTTAAAAGGTTTGAAAATCAAGTATGGAGTCAGATTTTATGAATGAAAATATTCATTCAACAAATGTTCTTTGAACTCAACTCCATGCCAGGCTCTTTTCTTTTTCTTTCTTTTATTTTGACAGAGCCTCGCTCTGTTGTCCAGGCTGGAGTACAGTGGCATGATCTCAGCTCACTGCAAGCTCTACCTCCTGGGTTCATGCCATTCTTCTGCCTCAGCCTCCCGAGTAGCTGGGACTACAGGTGCCCGCCACCACGCCTAGCTAATTATTTTTGTATTTTAGTAGAAACAGGGTTTCACCATGTTAGCCAAGATAGTCTCAATCTCCTGACCTTGTGATCTGCCCGCCTCGGCCTCCCAAAGTGCTGGGATTACAGGCGTGAGCCACCATGCTCGGACCATGCCAGGCTCTTTTCAAAGTGCTGGTGATATAGCAGTGAAGAGCACAAACATATACCTCACCTCATGGAGTTTACATTTTAAGGAAGTTACAGTATTCTACTGAGAAAGAAATATATGATCAAATTTATTTTTTAATTCAATTCCCCCATGTTTATACTTATTTTTTGCATATAACTACATCTACTCAACTCTAAAAAGCTTTTCACTGTTTTTCTTGTTCATCAAGCTCTACTTTATTTGTAATATTTTTGCTTTATATTTTAGGTGCTTTGTTTTTTGATGACTACTGATTTATAACTGCTAGAGACTCTTCATAAATTATACTTTTAATAATTATGTGATATCCCCTATATTAGATTGAGTCTCTATATTAAGTCTGCTCCCATGCTGCTAACAAAGACATACCTGAGACTGTGTAATTTATTTAAAATAAGAAGTTTAATGGACTCAGTTCCACATGGCTGGGGAGGCCTCACAATTATGGCAGAAGATGAAGAAGGAGCAAAGGCACATCTTACATGGCAGCAGGGAAGAGGACATGTGCAGGGGAATTGCCCTTTATGAAACCATCAGATCTCATGAGACTTATTCACTATCATTAGAGCAGCACAGAAAAAAACCACTCTCATGATTCAATTACCTCTCACCGGGTACCTCACACAACACATGGGGATTATGGGAACTACAATTTCAGATGAGATTTGGGTGGAGACACAGCCAAACCATAGTATTCCACCCCAGCCCCTCCCAAATCTCATGTCCTCAAATTTTAAAACCAATCTTGCCTTCCCAGCAGTCCCCCAGTCTTAACCTATTTCAGAATTAACTCAAAATTCCATGTCCAAAGTCTCATCTGAGACAAGGCAAGTCCGTTCTGCCTATGTGCCTATAAAATAAAAAAAGCAAGTTAGTTACTTCCTAGATACAATGGAGGTACAGGAATTGGGTAAACACAGCCATTTTGAATGAGAGAAATTGGCCAAAACAAAGAGGCTACAAGCATCATGCAAATCCAAAATCCAACAGAGCACTCAAATCTTAAAGCTCCAAAATCATCTCCTTTGACTCCATGTCTCACATCCAGGTAATACTGATGTAAGAAGTGGGCTCCCATGGCCTTGGGCAGCTCTGCCTCTGTGGTTCTGAGGGTACAGCCCCCTTCCTGGCTGCTTTCACAGGCTGGCATTCAGTGCTTGGGGCTTTTCCAGGTGCCCAGTGCAAACTGTCAGTGGATCTACCATTCTGGAGTCTGGAGGATGGTGGCCCACTTCTCACAGTTCCACTCAGTGGTGCCCTAGTGGGGACTCTGTGTGGGGGCCCCAACCCCATGTTTCCCTTCCACAGTGCCTTAGCAGAGGTTCTCCATGAGGACCCGAATTCTACAGCAAACTTTTGCCTGGACATCCAGGCATTTCCATACATCCTCTGAAATCCAGGCAGAAGTTCCCAAACCTCAATTCTCGACTTCTGTGCACCTGCAGGCTCAACACCGTGTGGAAGCTGCCAAGGCTTGGGGCTTGCACCCTCTGAAGCCACAGCCTGAGCCATATCTTGGCCCCTTTTAGCCATGGCTGGGGTAGGTAGGATGCAGGACACCAAGTTCCTAGGCTACACACAGCAGCAGGGGTGCCTGGGCCCAGCCCAGGAAACCATTTTTTCCTCCTGGGCCACTAGGCCTGTGATGGAAAGGGCTGCCCCAAAGGTCCCTGACATGCCCTGGAGACATTTTCCCCATTGTCTTGGTGATTAACATTTGGTGGCTTGTTACTTATGCAAATTTCTGCAGCAGGCTTGAATTTCTCCCCAGAAAATGGGTTTTTCTTTTCTACTGCATTGTCAGGCAGCAAATTTTCCAAACTTTTATGCTCTGCTTGCACTTGAATGCTTTGTTGCTTAGAAATTTCTTCTACCAGATACCCTAAATCATCTTTCTCAAGTTCAAAGTTTTGCAGATCTCTAGGGCAAGGGCAAAATTCTGCCAGCCTCTTTGCTAAAGCATGACAAGAGTCTCCTTTGGTCCAGTTCACAACAAGTTGCTCATCTCCATTTGAGACCACCTCAGCCTGGAGTTTATCGTCACTGTCAGCATGTTGGTCAAAGCCATTCAACAAGTCTCTAGGAAGTCCCTATTTTTTCCACATCTCCCTGTCTTCTTCTTAGCCCTCTAAAAGGTTCCAACCTCTTCCTGTTACCCAATTCCAAAGTTGCTTCCACATTTTCAGGTATCTTTACAGCTATGCCCCACTACCTGGTACCAACTTACTACATTAGTTTGTTCTTGTGCTGCTAATAAAGACATACCTGAGACTGGGTAATTTATAAGGAAAAAGAAGTTTAATGGACTCAGTTCCACATGGTTAGGGAGGCCTCACAATCATGGTGGAAAGCAATGGAGGAACAAAGGCATGTCTTACTTGGCGGCAGGCAAGAGGGCATGTGCAGGGGAGCTGCCTTTTATAAAACCATCAGATCCCTTTCACTGTCATGAGAACAGCACAAGAAAAACCTGCCCCCATGATTCAGTTACCTCCCACTGAGTCCCTCCCATGACATCTGGGGATGATGGGAGCTACAATTCAAGATGAGATTTGTGTGGGGACACAGCCAAATCATAGCCTTGCTAATACTAACATTGCTGCTGCTGCTTTTGCCTTTGTGTGTCTGCATTGGTCTAGTATAAAGTGATTTTTAACCTTTATTTTTTTATTTTAGTTAGGTAAATGTTTCAGGGTTTTGCTCTCTACCTTATTATTATAGTCTCTTTTTTCATATGAGAGTGCAGTTCTCTCATATTTAGTATTACAACTACATAGTTGATTTTATTCCTCTTATGCATTATTTATTTATTCAACAAACACATGTCAAGTGCCTATAAAGTGTCAAATGTACTAGGGGTTCAGCAATGAACAAAACAGATGTAATCCCTAACTCATGACATTTATATTGAGAGGTTAAAAATACTAAATAAAATAAGTAAGTAAAATATTGAGTATATAAGAAGATGATAAAGTTTATATAGAAAAATAAAATAGGCTAAGGTTATGGGCAATGTTGGGGGGTTAAAATTTAAGCAAGGTGGGCAGAGTAAGCCCTCACAGAGAAAATGACTCTTAAGAATAGAAGGGAATGAGAAAGTGAGCTGATTGGGCATGTGAGATGATAGTTTTGTAGGCAGAAGGAATGGCCATTGTGCAAGGTTTTAGTGTATCTGGCATGTTCAAGGCTATCAAGAAGGCTAATACGGGAAGTTTACTGGAGAAGATGGTGAAAGAAAGACAATGAGGTTAGAGAGAAGCTTGATAATCATTTAAAAGACTTTAATGCTGGTTTTGATTTTTTTAATTTAGTCTCATTTATTGAGGTATACATTGATATATAATGAAATCTACACTGATGAGTTTTCATAGATTTATATAATCTGTAACTGCCACTATTATCAAGATACAGAAAATTATCATTACCCAGTAAATTCCTTGTGCCCTTCTTAGTCAATAATCAGCCCTCATCCCTGACTCCAGGCAACCACTGATCTTCTTTCTGTCAGTAATGATTAGATTTGTCTTTTCCAGACTTCCGTAAAAATGGAATTATACTCTTTCCTTTGGTGTCCGGCTTCTGTTGCTCAACATAATGTTTTTGAAATTCACCCATGTTGTAGTGTCTGTCAGGAGTTTTTTTCCTTTTTATTGCTGAATAACATTCCATTGAAAGAATATACCTCAATTTAATTAGCTACTCACCTGGTGATGGACATTTGGGCAGTTTCTAATTTTTGACTATTATAAATAAAGTTGTTGTGAACATCCATCTGCAAGTCTTTGTTTGGACATCTGTTTTCATTTGTCTTTCATTCAGGATAAATACTTCTGTGGCTTGAATGATGGTGTTCCCTCCCAATTCATGTTGGCAGTGAATCTCCAATGCAACAGTATTACGAGGTGCAGACTTTGAGAGGTTATTAAATCATGAGTGTTCTACACTAATGCATGGAATTAGCACCCTTATAAAAGGGATTGAGGTTGAAAGGAGCATTTTTTTAGTCCTTCTCTCCTTTCTGCCATGTGAGGACACAATTTTTGTCCCCTCCAGAGAATACAGCACAAAGCATCATGTTGGAAGCAGAGAACAGCCCACACCCAACAACAAACTTGCTGGTTTTTCTATCTTGGACTTCCCAGCCTCCAGAACTCTGATACATTTCTGTTCTTTATAAATTACCCAGTGTGTGGTGTTTTGTTGTAGCAGCACAAGAAGACTGAGACACATATTTCTAGGAGTGGAATGGCTGGATCATATAGTAAGAGAATGTTCAACTTTATAAGAGAGGATCAAACTGTTTTCCAAGATGACCGACCTATTTTATTTTTCCACCAGCAGTGTTGGAGAGTTCCCATTACTTCATATCCTCATCAACACTTGCTATTGTCAGGCTTTTAAATTTTGGTCATTCTAACAGATATGGAGTGGTATCTCATTATGGTGTTAATGTGCATTTCCCTGATAACTCATGACGTTAAAAACCTCTTCATGTTCTTATTACCTATAAGCATGTCTTTTTTTTTGTACAGATTCTGTTCACAACCTTTGCCTATTCTTTTTATTGGTTTCTTTGGCTTTTCTTCTCTTTCTTTTCCTTTTTTTTTTTTTTTTTTGAGAGGATCTTGCTCTGTTGCCCAGGCTGGACTGCAGTGGTGTGATCGTGACTCACTGCAGCCTCAACCTCCTGGGCTCGATTGATCTTCCCACCTCAGCCTTCTAAGTAGCTGTGGCTACAGGTGCATGGCACCATACCCTGCTAATTTTTTTTTTTTTTGGAAGAGATGGAGTTTCACCATGCTACCCAAGCTGGTCCCAAAATCCTGGGCTCAAGTCATCCACCTACCCTGGTCTCTGAAAATGTTTGGATTATAGATGTGAGCCACTGTGCCTGGCTGTTTGGCTTTTTTTTTTTTTTTTAATTGAATTGTAAGAATCCCTCCTTATTAAATTGTAGGAATCCTGATGTATTCTATACATAAGTCCTTTGTCTTGTGTGTATGTATGCTTATATATATACTTATATACTCATACATATATACTAATAATAGTTAACTATACCCAATATCAAAATAAATCATATGTAACACTACAATAATGTGTAACAGTATATCAATTTTCAAAAAATGCTAACACTTGTTTGGAGTTTTTTTTTTTTTTTGAGAAGACGGAGTCTTGCTTTGTCACCAGGCTGGAGTGCAGTGGTACAATCTCGGCTCACTGCAACTTCCACCTCCCTCCCGGTTCAAGCGATTCTCCTGCCTCAGCCTCCTGAGTAGCTGGGACTACAGGCGCATGCCACCATGCCCAGCCAATTTTTGTATTTTTAGTAGAGACCATTATGGCCAAGATGGTCTCGCTCTCTTGACCTCGTGATCTGCCTGCCTTGGCCTCCCAAAGTGGTGGGATTACAGGCATGAGTCACCGCACCTGGGCTGGAGTTGTATTTTTAAAATAAACAGTTTAAGGGTCAGGACCGTAGAGTGTATGAGGTATACCACTTTAACACTGAAATTCCAGATAGAAGGTTACTGTGTAGCACTCACTGATCTAAATATTTTGTAACTCACTGTGCAGAAGTGTTATTGCAAATTCTTTAATTTTAAATTATATCATTAACTCTCCACTGGTTGCAAACTGAACAGCTTAATTTTACTTGGCACATTTCTTCCATTCTTTTTGGCTTGCTGAAAACACAGAGCCTGGTGAACATATTAAACCTATAGATGTTACATACTGCTTCACAATTCAGACGGTTATTAACAATCCTTCTCTCAGCTCTTCAGCTCAATTCATCCAGAATTACCCTGATTATCTATCTAGCATGACCGTCTGAATTCTCATAAGGATGAAGATACATGTCAGGGGATTAAAAAGATGCAGTTTGCAGTTTAGCTTCCTGGGGGCAATAGGAAGATCTATTTTCCCAACAGTGACTTAATTCCGTCATAATATCTCCTTTACCTATAGGGAGAGCAATGGTGTATTTCTTTGTGCTCAGCTTAGCCTGCCAGCTGAGTACTTCTCTTTTTCCTCCTCTACACCCTCCTTCCTGTGTCTCTCTAGTGTCCAGATACCAGAAACCAACCTTTCTATTTCCTGTGAGTTAGGAAATATTATCACAGCCAGGATATTATTGAAAAATTAAATTTAACAAATAAACGTTCAGTGAAGTTTTAAATACAAATCAGGCACATCGCTAGAATTTGCTTTTAACCGCACACCTTCTAAGAAATTATATTTTTACTCCCAGCAAATTACCTAGGAGAAAAAAATGACAAGAGTAATCTATTTTTTTCACAGCTGGTCGGTTGGCCAGAGTTTCTCATCAAGGAGTACATGCTGTTTGCTCCCCAGATGGACAGCCTGGATGAGCTACAAATCCACAGAGCCTGGGACACAAGGTGGAAATTACACTGCCAGTACTTTTAATCTTGCACAGCTCTGCACACTTGAAATTGCAAGTGGCCCATTTCCAAATGAGCATCTATTGGGACAATATCCTATATCTTGTCAGAATGAGTCCCATTAAATCCTCAGCTGGAATTAGACCAAAAACTTGTAATAATTACAGGAAACTTATTAAAAAGTTGAAGCCCTAGACTGTGACAGTGAAAACACTCAAGCGACATTAACAGTAATTGAAATTTCTGTGAGTTTTTCTTTTTCAATCAGTTGTTGATGGCTAAGCAAAGAACACCCAAATGAGAACGTGTGAAACCAAAACACCCAGCTTCTCAGGGGTGTAATGGTCTTTTGTTTCATTATAAAATGTAGTGTTAGAATGGAAGTGAAGTGCTCATTCTCGGCCTGGGGCACCTGCCAAACCCATGTCCCCGCTCCCAGAAGGAGCTGTAGTCATCATTATCAGGGACGAATGACCCAGCCTCTCCCCAGTAGTGTGTCCCCACTTTCCTCTCTCATCTGCTATTCTACCTTCAACATTCACTGCCTCCCCTACTAAGTTCTGAGAGTCAGAGACAAGAGTAATAAAGAAATGATTTTGAAACCTGGCCTGCAAATATTTTGGTAGTACCTTTCAGAGTTCTTTTCAAAAGTTGAAAATATTGGCCGGGCACGGTGGCTCATGCCTGTAATCCCAGAACTTTGGGAGGCTGAGAGGGGCAGATCACGAGGTCAGGAGATCAAG
>NW_012106141.1:4054393-4096473 GCF_000951045.1 Mandrillus leucophaeus | reverse complement strand
AAAAAAAAAAAAAAAAAAGTTGAAAATATTAAAATAAACTTTTCTGAGCTTCAGTCAGAAAGATGACTTTACTTTCAAT
Source organism: Mandrillus leucophaeus (assembly GCF_000951045.1). Taxonomy (NCBI): domain Eukaryota; kingdom Metazoa; phylum Chordata; class Mammalia; order Primates; family Cercopithecidae; genus Mandrillus; species Mandrillus leucophaeus. The sequence continues at coordinate 4,096,394 of NW_012106141.1, read as the reverse complement.
CTATCTCCAGATGGGAAAGTTTTTAAAAGGAGCTTTATCAAGTTAGGAGATGTTCCCTAGCCTGTTTTTCAGGGACTGTATACTGAGCAAGCAGTACACCTGCTTGTGCTTGACTTTTTATTTCTGTATTTCTGGAGTAATTCTTAGGCAACTGTAGTTTTGTTTTGTTCTGACTTTTACAACTCAGGATGACATGAAAGACAGTTTGGACTCTTGAGAGAGGCACAGTAAAAATAAAAAAATCTGAAAATATGGGTTCATTGGAGGGTAGGCCATTCTCAATGGCAAGTCTGACTTAGAAGTCATGTCTGATGAATGCAATCATATCCTTAAAAAAAAAAAAAAAACCAGAAATTTCTAAGTTCAACCAAGTGCTCCAAGTAGGGGCCAAACCACAGCTGGAGTACCAGGTTGGGTTGTGGGTGTCAGATGGCAGGACAGACAGAAAGAAATTGGAGTAGACCCAGAGTGGAGGAACAGTGATGATGAGGAGGTTTACAATCAAACCTCATGGGCAAGGTCAAAAGAGAACTCTGGGGAGACCTCACTTGGGTAAGAGGGAGTCACATTATTCTGCATGGCTGCAGGGGACAGAGGTGTGACCCAAGGGTGGAAGGAAGGAACACCAAGGTAGAGTGTTAAATCTTTTCTGAATGAGGACAAACTGTGCTGGAGAGGCTGACTGCATGGCTGTCTTCGCAGTTTCACTTAGACCTGACCCTATTGTGAAGAAAGGAAGGAGAGGAAAAATGAGCTGTCAAAGATCAGAGTGCATTCCATTTCTGTGGAGGTGTCCAGGGAAGGGCTGGGCATTAAATGGAATTATTGTGGCAGGGACTTACTCATGCCTGAACAATTGAAGAATAACTCTAGGTCCCTCCCAATTCAAATGTTGTATGGTTTTATGGGACTGGATTTATTTCTTCAAGAGGATGAGACATATTTTGTCATTAGCATCCAAATGAATGCCAATATTCCATAGGAAAATCACTTTTCTTAAATATTTCACAGATTCTACTGTTATGATCTTCTTTACAATCCTTTTCTTCTTAGATATTATGATATAAACCTCATTCTAGTCAAATTTAAATGTATCAGGGATTCTGCGGTAACTAAAATTTAATGAATTTGCTTTTGAAATGAAAAAAGGGATGATGATGATAATGATCATCGCCACTTTAAACACTTAAGAGTTAGATGTCATATTTTAAAGGGTTTAAACCGTCTATAGAATGGATTCAGAATTGCCTATGCAGCATTCGTATTCTAAATATTCTGTGTTGTGAGAGGATAGTTATGGTATCACTAGAGTTTTCATAACTTAAAATAGGCTCCTGATATGAGATGATTTTAGGCTCTAGAACAGAATTAGCATCTTTACCTGTTAGGTAATACATTTTTTTTTTATTATTATTAAGTGATAGCTCTAATGAAAAGGCACTTCAGGGCCCTGGAATAGGTTCTTACTCAAATGCTGATGCCAGGTGCAGTGAGAAAGTATTGAGTGACAACATAGAACACATTAGCTCTATTTTTATTCAAGCCCATGGCAGTGAGGTCCTCGCTTGCACAGTGGACCAGTGTATCCTGGCCCAACTGCCTGCTTGGGAGGAGATTAAACCTAACAGAATCAGAAGACAGATAATTGAGGACAATTTAATCCTGCCTCCCAGGGTAGGTGGGGCAAAGAAGGCCCAGAAAGCGGTGAAAATGGCAGAAGTGTGGAGAAGAGAATTCCAGGGCAGCAGGATACACCACTACTTGTTAGTAGGTAGCATTTAACTTATACATAATAAATCATCTTTCCTCCGCGGCTGTCTCCCTGTCAGCCCGTGTGATCTATTATTTGGCTTTTGCATGCATCATGCCAGACCTTAGGGTGTAATCGTTTTTCCTAGTTTCTTAGGGGATAAAACAACAAAATGGCGGTGCCTGAGATGCATTTTCTCCTGCTTTCAGTACAATTATCCCAGAGTCCGCTTGTCCCTTTACCTGATCTCCTGCCCCAACCCTTCGGCCACGACCAAGAAAAGAAGGGCTTCCTCCACTTGCCTGGGTGCCCTTAGCCTTGCGTGATAGCCTGTGTCGATTTGAGTGGGGATGAGCTCCGATTTGGGAGGATTTGCCTTGAGTCTTGAGTGCCCTCAGAATTTGCTTTGTTCCCTAGAGCAATCTTGGGGGAGCCTCACTTACCCAGGGAATGTAAATGCTGGAGGAAAAGTTTGAGGGCAGACTTCCAGATTCAGAGGGAGGGTCAGCATCCCCAGGACAGTGCTGCCCCATCCAGTTTCACTCTTTTCCAGCTGACTGCTCAATGGACCCCCACTCCCTTTTCTTCCCTCCCAACCCCCACTGTCTAATGAGCAACCCAGTACTTGCACCCAGTTCCATTCCCCACAAAGGGCCTTCCAGTGGAGCCTCCTCCTGGCCTCCTCTGCACTTCCACATTTCCCTCTCTTTCCTCTACTGGACTCTCTGCTTTGCTCACAATCTGAGAGCCTGTTTGGTGATCACAAACAGATCTGCTTCCCAGAAAACACAATGGGAAACGTGGAGCTTAAAATCCTTCTATGCAAGTGGATTAAGTAGTGTACACTAATATACAATAGATAAACCCCCTTTTAAAAGAACAAAATAGCTACTATAACAATTTACCACAAATGTAGTGGTTTAAAACAATACAGATTTATTCACCGAGTTCTGGAGGCCAGAAGTCTAAAATCAAAGTGTTGGCAGGGTTGTGTTCCTTCTGAAGGCTGCAGGGGAAGACCTGCTTCCATCCCTTTTCTATCTTCTAGAGGCTAGCTGACTGCCTTGGCTTGCAGCCCCTTCCTTGTGTCACTCTACCCTCTTATGTCTGTCCTCACATCTCTTACTGTGCACTCTGATCTGTCTCCTCCTGTGAGGACTTTAATGAAGTAAGGGGACTTCATACTAGCCCTAGTGGATAATCCAGGATAACCTGCTGGTCACAAAATCCTTAACTTGATATCGGCATAGTTCTTTTGGTTACAGAAGTTAACATATTCATAGATTCCAGAGATAGGATATGAACATCTTTGGGAGCTGTTATTCAGCCTACTACAGGTACTATTCAGGGTAGATACTTCTTAAATCAGTGTTTCTGGAAGCTAATATATAGACCCCCTTTCAAAACAATAAAATTTTATAGTACACCCTCCAGATTGACTTATGTTTATTAAATTGTTACATACATATAAGCATTAAACTGCGTTTAAACTCCTCATGTTTGTAACTCTTATACAACAATAAAACTAAAACAAATGTACAAATTAAATACAAACAAGCCATAAAATGAACAAAATTTAAATTAAGTTCATTTATTTAATGTAACTAAGGATGTAGTTTTATTGAAAATGGAAATGATTAGAAAATACAAGTAGGATGCTGACCATAGGGGTTCAGTTTCTTCTGAATTTAACATGCCTATGCTATTGTCTGTTATGTGAGAACTCAATTCTTCCTTCATTCCCCTTTCAAATCGTGATAAAAAATTTTTGTACATATAGGATGCTCTGACATAATTTGGCTTTTACTTGCCTTGAAATCTTGCAAATTTCACATCTTTTCTCGTTTGTTTAAGACAGTGAAAGTGTTACTACTTGGTCTCAATGCAGATACTGACTCCGAATTCACATAGCAGGACTTAAGTAGAAAATGGTCATCTGGGTGATTACAGAATATGCTTTTTTTAAAGAAAGATTATTTTTAAATAAAAAATCCAATTATAATTCTTGCAGAGAATTTATTAAAGAAATTGACTCATCTCTGACTTTAATAGTAGAAATAACAGGAAGTGTAGGAAATATTTTTTATTGAGAATATTCTTTCAGGTTAATCTTATGTCACCTAGGTTTTAATTTTTAAAAATCTCTGTGAGTTATACCAAAGCTCCTTAAAGAGGCAGCTTAGAATTCTGCTCTTTCAGTAGTCTGTGACGATATACTTGATGGGAAAAAAATTGGAAAGGAGAGAGCAAGAGAGAAAGAAAGAGTAATGGGTTTGGCTCACTCCTGTAATCCCAGAACTTTGGGAGGCAGACCAGCCTGGCCAATAGGGCAAAACTTCGTCTCTACTAAAAATACAAAAATTAGCTGGGCATGGTGGCGCATGCCTCTAATTCCAGCTACTTGGGAGGCTGAGGCAGGCGAATCGCTGGAACCCAGGAGGCGGAGGTTATGGGAAGCTGAGATTGTGTCACTGCACTCCAGCCTGGGTGACAGAGCAAGACTCTGTCTGGGGGAAAAAAAAAAAAAAAAAAAAGTAATAGGTAAGGGAATGAGTGAAAATGAGTGAATAAGAGGTTATAAACATATGAAAAACCTGATTTAAATCATGGTAAAGAGTTTGACTATTGGGTTCCATAGTCACTCTGGAATGGATAAAATGTGAATGTATACATAGTGTGGAGAAGGCATGGGCTCCTGGTCTTGCTGTAGTTCCTTCTGCAGTCTAACTCTCACCAATCTATTATTTATTCAGTTTTATCCTGTCAATGAAGGGTAGTAGGAAATGATTGCAGGACTTCTCTGAACTCAAGCGATCCTGTTTGTTGAGCTTCTTGTTCTGCAAACATTAGTCACAACCTTGTCCGCTGTCTTCCGGGGAAATTCTAGTTTTCAGTGGGATTGGTGCAGGTATCAGGAATTCTGGGCAGGGAGACATGCACGCGCACCCCCATTCTAGTTCTGCTGAAATTCATTGGCTTATATATTTATTCTTTTGTTTTGTAAAAAAAAAATTCATTGGCTTATATATTTATTCTTTTGTTTTGTAAAAACTGTACACAAGTTTAACCAGTGCACATTTCCACGAATATTTCTTTCCTTTTCCTTTGACTAGCCATAAAAGCTCTGCTGTCGTTCACACTAGAAATAATTTTATGTTCTCTTTATGAATCAAAACAATGACTTTTATAATGGAAGAAAGAAATGTTTTAAAAATCAGCAAGGCATATACACATTTTTTGCTTGAATTTGAATTTGTCAAGCTAATATATACCCTAAATTACCTGTGGAAGATTTATCAAAAGTCCTAATCTCATGAAAATCCTATATGCTGTGCAGAATTGCCTGAATTTACCTTCTATTGATAATTTCACTCACCTTTCCTTTGTTTTATGTTCTCATCTCCAAGTTTCTGAAGGGCATATGACGTTCGTTTTCAGAAGCTGTTTATCCTGATCATTGCAATACAGCTACAGCTGAAAGACTTTGTTTGCATATAAAGGAGAACATGATTAATATTTAGTGAACGAATGGATGAGTGAGAGAATAATGCTAAAAAGTTGATTTTGTTGATTTTAATTTAATGAATTACTTTGATGCCATCATATGATTTTATTATAAGTAGATTCTATTGGAACCCAAGAAAAGATTATAAAGAGATGGAATGGGATGAGGATGTTGTGTGGGAAGAATAGGTTTGATTCTTTGGTGCATGTTCAGAGAGATTTTTAAAAACATGGTAAATAATATTTAAAAAATTGTAGTCACTGTGCAGGCCTGATTATTTTTACATTTAGTTTTTATATTTGCTTCAGATCTTTGATTTTTGAACAAAAAGTGAAAATAAAATCATTTCTTATTGCTCCATGCCCAGGCCAAAACTCTTTTCCCACAATCTGAAAGTAGCCACAGTTGTGGATTTGATGCAAATCCTTCTAGTTTATTCTTTTAAGCTTTGGCACCCGTAGCTATAGTATTTGTATTAGTCTGTTCTCATGATGCTGATAAAGACATGCCTGAAACTGGGTAATTTATAAAAAGAGGTTTAACTGACTCACAGTTCCACAGGGCTGGAGAGGCCTCAGGAAACTTACAGTCATGGCAGAAGGGGAAGCAAACGTATCCTTCTTCACACGGAGGCAGCAAGGAGAAGTGCTGAGCAAAAGAGGGGAAAAGCCCCTTTTAAAACCATCAGATCTCATGAGAACTCACTATCACAAGAACAGGATGGGGGAAACTGCGCCTATGATTCAATTATCTCCACCTGGTCCCTCCCATGACATGTGGGGATAATGGGAACTACAAGTGAAGATGAGATTTGGGTGGGGACACAGCCAAACCATATCAGTATTATTTTACAGTGTGGATTTTTAATTTACGTACATGTTAGCATGATATGATTCATAGGAGGGTGATGGTTTCCCCTCCTCTTTCTCCTCTTTTTTCTGTTTTTACTTCTGTTCTAGTTTCCTAACCCCCTATCTTTGGTATATTGTAAAGATAGCCCCTTTAAGTCAAGAAATCACATTTTTCAGGATTTAGTATTTTCCACAAAAGGGTGGGGGGCATGGGGAAGGGAGATACTCAAACTCCCACCAGCTGAAACCAATCCCTGTTAATGTTTTGTTTCAATTGCCAGAGCCCACATCTCACACCACTCCGTTTCTTACCTCCTCCTGGCGAAACTCCCCAGAAGAGTCGTCTACACTCACTCTCTGCAGTCCCTCTGCTCCCATTCTCCCTTCAGTCCTCTTCAGTCAGGGCTTCTTCTCCACCATGCCGTCTGGGTCCCCACATCCAATGATAATTCTCAAGTCCTCTTCCTACTTGCCTTATTAGGAGCCTTATTAGGACACCCACACCTTGGGGTCACCCTGGACTCCTCTCCCTCACATTCCACGTTCTTCACCAAACCACATCAGCTCCACCTGCAAAATATGCCCAGAATCTGACCCTTCTCATCCCGTGTTCTACTACCATCTTGGTCCAAGGCATCCCACTGTTGACTGAGATGATTGCAGTAACCTCCTAACTGCTCTTTTGCTTCCATCCCTGCTGTGGTCTCAAGGTTTACACTCCCCCCAAATTCCCATGTTGAAATCTTCACTCCCAAGGTGATGGTATTAGGAGGTGGGGCCTTTGCCAGTTAATTAGGTCATGGTGGTGAAGTGCCATGAATGGGATTAGTTTCTCTATAAAAGAGACCCCAGAGAGATCCCTCACTCCTTCTGCCTTGTGAGGTCAGTGAGAAAACGGCCATCTATGAGGACCCAGGCCCTGACCAGACACCAAATCTTCTGGTGCCTTGATCTTGGACTTCCCAGCCTCTAGACAATGAGAAATGAATTATGTTGTTTATAAGCCACCAGTCTATGATATTTTGTTATAGCTGCTTGAAAGGACTAAGACAAGTCCTTACCCCTTTCCAGCATATTCCCAACATAGTAGCCACAGGGACTCAATCTTAAAACAGGTCACATCCACATCTGTTCAACAAACTGCCCACCACCCTCCAAGAAAGCCCTAAGTGGTTAAATAATGATTTCCATGAACTGGTGTGATCTGGCCATTTGCTACCTCACTTTGACCTCACTGCCACTTTCCCTTGTTCACTCTGTTCTGGCCACTCCAGCCCCTTTGCTGTCTCTTGAATATGCCAAGCACTCTCCTGCCCACCCAAACCTTTACCGTTTGCTGTTCTCTCTGCCAAGCAAGCTTTTCTTCAGTCATCAGTATGGCTCCCCACCTTACTTTCTCCTATTCTGTTAGTGGTGAGTCTTGCCTTCTGTGCTGGGAGTTCCCGGAGTGCTTCTCCCTGTCCTGCTCGGTTTTTCTCCATAGCACATATCACTGTGTAACATACTTCATATTTACATGCTCATTTGTTTATTTTCTATAGCCTGTCTCTAGAATCTAAGCTCTGTGAAGCAGGGCACTTATTTTTCTACTGTTATTTCACACGTCCAGAATTATGAAAGGGACCCAGTAAAAATTTGTGGTTATGAATAAATAAATGAATGACTCCAGTATTCTTTATATTATATACCTAATTCACTTTATATAAAATGGCATCATATAAACATAGCTTGCTTTTTAAAACCTAATAAATTGTCAACAATTTCTCATATGAAAAATATTCTTCTATAACATTTTGCATAATGACTTCTCGATATTCTATTTTAGAGATGCACAATAATTCATTTAATTCTCTAATGCCCCTTTTGATGGTGTGCAACATTTTTATGACAAAGATAGCCACTTGAACGCACATCCCTTTCTGATGCACCCTCTCTTTCATTTTGTGGACTAAACTGCAACTGGAAAGCTGGCAGGCCTGGAGCTCTACTGGCACGTACAAACTTGTGGCATTGTCTCTGGGCCTTTGGATTCCTTGCTTTATAAACTTCCCATAGCTACCCAAATGTTGAGCCTCTGCTTTCCTTTCCCCTTTCCTTTTCCAAACCACCATCCAGTTTTGTTGAGTACTGCATTTCAATACTTCGCCTAATAGGACATGCATCATGGGCTGAATCTGCAAATTATTTTTCCCTTAGGAGATTTTGGTTGATAATATAGGAATATAGCTTATTTTATTTTGCTAATTTTGTGGAAGCTGCTGCCTATGACTTAACCTTTAGTATCTCTCAAATCAATTGATCAGAGACAATTTAGAGAAAGCATCCATTTTCATTTCCTACCTAGTGACTAGTAAGTGACTGTTTAGGAATAACTAAGTGTTCTCACTTTTAGCATGCAACAAGTACTGCATGCCTCAGTTACTAGCACACCAACTTGCTGTGTCCTGAGGGGAAATGGTTTTCTCTGTAGGAGGATAAGCTCTTAGTAGCATGAACCTGAACATAAATCAGAGATTCATTAGCTTCCGGGACTATCCTTTCTGTCATCCAGAGAAATATACTTTTTCATTTGCTTGCCACTAAAAGTTTAAAGAGATCCCAATTATTTTTATTTATTCATTCAAGTCAGCTAGCCTAAGATGGCCTTACTCAAAGTCTCAGAATAAAATTTTTAAAAAAATCACAAGAATAACAGCTGCTGTACAGTTTCCTAGCAAAGGTAGGTTATCTTTATCTGTAAAACATACTCAATTTAACTATTACATATGATTGACATTGTGGTAATACTTAACTGTTTTTATAAAAGTCTTCAGTGTGGTCTGTCCTTTGACCTTGCAGCCTGAATATCCTCATTTTATTGGACATTGGAGAGGAAGCTCTTAGAAAGGGCAGTGTTTTGTCTGTTGTCATAGAGTTAATCAGTGGTGAAGCCAGAATTCAAATCCCAGCCACGGATCTGTTTCTTATCATGAAGTCGAGGTGCTTGGCATTATCCAGTGTTCTGTATCCTCCTACATATTTGAATTTCCTGGGGAGATTTTTAAAAATACAAATTCCTGGACTCATCACTCCCAGAGATTCTGAGTCCTTAGGTCTGGGGCAGGGCCAGGAATCATTTTTCTAAAAGCTCCCTGGGTGATTCTACCATGCAGCGGAGGGGTTCTCCATTGCAGTTTCCCTCGGCAGAGAGGAAACAATATGCAATTAGCCACTAATCAAGAGAAGGAGCAATTTAGCTCATAAGATAGACAAGAATGATGTCTTTGTTTTGCTGTCCTGCCATGTCGTTATAAAAAAATCATGGGAGTTTAGAAGTCATTGCAGAGAAATTTAGCTTTTTATTAAGAATTATGGGATGGCAGAGCTTCTAGGCTCCCTGAGGGAATAAATCTGCCCACTTTTGGCTGGCACATGACTCCTTTAACAGCTGTGTGTGGTCAGCAGTTTACCTTACAATTACCTTATCTTGACCTATCTCCTTTTGATGATGCAAAAGGATGTTAATCAAGGTTGACTCTTTTTTGGTTCATCCTAAGAATTGACCCCAGTCAGTGAATCTCTGCTCTTTGTTTAAAGTTTTGAAGCACAAAGTTTTGACTGTTCCATTTATCTTTTCTGCTTCATCTGCAAAGGGATTGGCACGTCTCCAGGTCTCCAACTGTGTGGCTACTTCTCGCGCTCACATCTCGGAAAAGCGATGGAATTCTCTGTTGTACGCACATCAGCAATGTTTGGTCATGAATAAGCTTCTTTGGACGTTAGTAGTGCCTCTTCATCGAGTCTGTGTATATTTTTTAACCAGTGCTGATGCTTGATTTGTCATTCCTTGTCTCTGCTGCCTCAGACAGGCCTCCTCGGGATTCTAGTCCTATGTTGTTTGTCTCTATTCATGTGCACCATTATGGTGTAACTGCCCACATTTTAAATAATTGGCTTCGAGGAGGTGAGAGACACACAGGCAAAATTAAGCCCAGTCTTTCAGACTCACCTGCCGGTGTTGGAGTTGCAGCACAAGCTGGGTATTCTGAGCTAAAATACTTCATCTCTTTGAGCCTCAATTTCCTCATTTGGTTTCAGGATGAAATAAAGCAATTTATGTTAAGTCTCTGGCACACTATGGGTGCTCCATCAATGTTAGTCTATTTTTCTTGGTTTTTCTAAATTTGATATTACACGATTCAAATCACTACTTAGATAAACCTGACTGTGTTATCTTTGTTCTCATTAAAGAGATCTGGTTACCCAACAATGCAGTTTCCTGAGCTCTGTATATTCTATCCAGAAACTACCCAGAATGTGGACAACCTTTAAAACTGCAAATCACCTGGGAAGGGGAACAGTATTTATTAATACTCCCCCTACCCCATAAAACAAAACCAAAAGATATCATCCGTGCGCGTGCACACACACACACAATACTCAGTGCACTGTGCTACTAGGGACTTTCCTCACAAAAACTTCATGAGGTAGGCAGCATTAATATTCTAACCTTATAGATTTGGATTTGAGACTTAGAGGATCTAACTTGCCCACGGATACACAGCCACTAATTAGTAAAGTTGGAATTCCAACCCTTATCTGTCTGATTCCAAAAATGTTACCTCTTCAGTAGGCATCTTTTGGCTTTTTGGTAGGATATCTGTTCAGAGAATAGTAAAAGAGATACTTGAACTACAAAGTGCAATTCATCATCTGCTTTCACAAGCTCCAACATTTGCATGAAATATTTGGATAGGGTGAGGTATGACAACTTTGGGGCTGTGGGTGATTTGGTTCGTAACTGTGTGTTTATGTGTGTGTTGGCATGGGTGTGTGTCTGCAGCATGAGTGTAATTATAAAACCCACTCACAAAACTCCTCACACTAAGTGGCAGAACTCTGCATGTTGAGAAACCACAAGTCTTTAAGTAAGAAATGTCTCACAGGAGTCAAATTTTATCAACCAAACATCTGTGTGGCTAATCAAGGAGCTACAAGGCCACACTTAGTCAACAGGAAGATTCCCTATAGAAAGACATCACTAAAAGCAGTGCCATATGATTTATTTGCTATAACTCAATTTCCATCTGTCTCATAAAATGGACTGTGTACACACTGCACTCCAGGCATCCAGCCAGGGCGGAAACATACCAAGGAGCAGAAAACCTTCTCCTCCCTCGGGCTGTTGGTGACATGCTCTGCTAAGAACCAGGCATGGCCAGGGTGGCCTACGAGGAAATGCCTTGGACTGCCTCGCCAAGACTTCATACCTTTGGGAGTTGGTTGGATCATGGGCCTTTGAACAAGGTTCTGTAGCAGTAATGGGGCCAGGTGGGTTTTAAACATTCTGCTTTTCTTGGAGATTCCTTTGACTCACATTTGCAGACTCCAGATGGTAATTTTGCCAGTTTAGGCAAGATGCTGTTCATAGTCCCTTACATTTCTTATGTAAATAAAGAATGAGCCAAATAAATACTTTCCTGCTATTGTGTGTTGAAGAAAATCAGGTGAAACTGAAGCCCGTTCATATTCTGTAAACAGTATACAAAATGTAGGGATGCTTAAGACTGAGTAAAAACCAATGTGATCCCCTAAAACCATGCCATTGCATAAGAACCAAAGAACTTCTAGAGCCTTCTGAAAATTAATGATTATTCTAGACAATATTAACCTTTATTTTTTGTAGGTAACAGAAACCTCATCTATTTTGTTTCAAAAGCTTCCTTGTTTAGGTTACTGTAATATCCTCAACAGCTTTGAAGAAAGAGATTTTAAGAAACTATTTCTGTAGGAAAATTTCCTCCCTTGGCATTCCTTTTTGTTAGGCAGACCTATCCTATAGAAAGTCAACATTGTGACACATTTGCTGTGGAGAGGGAGAAAACGAAGTCAAGGAGAGGGTACCCTCATACAGGGTTATATGTTCTCCCTCCAGGACCTAGTGATGATATGGTTTGTCTGTGTTTGCACCCAAATCTCATCTGGAATTGTAGATCCCATAATTCTCTCGTGTTGTGAGAGGGACCCAGTGGGAAATAATTGAATCATGGAGGCGGTTTCACCCACACTATTCTTGTGGTGGTGAATAAGTCTCATGAGATCTGATGGTTTTATAAGGGGAAATCCCTTTTGCTTGATTCTCATTCTCTCTTGCCTGCTGCCATGTAAGATGTGCATTTCACCCTCCATCATAATTGTGAGGCATCCCCAGCCACGTGGAACTGTGAGTCCAATAAACCTCTTTTACTTTATAAATTACCCAGTCTTAGGTGTGTCTTTATCAGCAGCGTGAAAACGAACTATTATACAGAACATTTCTGACGTACACTGTAGCCTAGCTCTGTGAATTAGGGAAATTATTTAAAGACTCAGAGACTTAATTCCCTAACCCATGAAATTAAAATAATACTATATATCTTTTGGGTTTCTCTTGATGGATGACAGGAAATTACAGAAAATCATGTTGTTATTCTAATATGCTGAGTAGACAGGGTTCATTAAATATTACTTACATCTGAATCTGAATGTCAAAGTGTAATGCTGGAATGAGAAATGCAAGAAGACAATTCTTGCTTTTTGGGGTTGGAGTATCTGCTGGGTGAGGAGGGCACTTCCTCATTAAATTACTCAGCAAACTTCACTGAGAGCCCATTGTGTTCCAGGCACAATGCTGGGTGCTGAGGAGAGGGATGAAGAAAAGAATCTCAGCTCACATGGAGCTCATGGTCTGGTTGGGGAGAGGGACATTTAAATAAATAAATCACTGTCTGGTGCTGAGTGCAGCAACTGAATCATGTACAGGGTAGAGAGATAACACAAAGAAAGCAAGGTCGACAATGTAAGGCCATGGGTTCAATCTGGTCTGCTGTCTGTTTTTGTAAATGAAGTTTTATTGGAACACAGCCTGCTCATTCATTTGCCTATTGTCTGTGATGACTTTTACCCTTATGGTGAGTGTGGCTGGTTCTGCTCTAACGATGCACATGCATTTCTGAAAATCACCACACTATACACAATTGTGCAATAAAAAACACAAGGCCTATGGGGGAAATGGCACTGGGCACAGCACTCAAGAACTTGGCCAGTGACACATAAAAAATGGATAACCTGAAAAAGATGACAACATATTTCTGCACATGTAAAATGGTTAAGAAACATATAACAATACTACCACAAATATGCCCGCTTGCCTTGAAAAAGCCCTGGCGTTAGCCTGTAGAAGTGGGAGTGAGAAGGGCTGCAGCCTGGTCAGAGGGGGTTATCTGGAATCCTAAGGAAAGTTGTAGCAGTAGATATGCATGGTGTGGCTTATACACTCATGTTGAAGTGAGAGTGGATGGCAGTTGTTTAATGGGTGTGCGTGTGTGTGTATGTGTGTGCATTGTATAATTTCTTATGTGTCTTGTTACAGATGTGTTCAGTTTTTTTGCTTTTACTCAGCGTTTCTCATGGAGGAAATTGCACATAAGCAAACGTGAAATTCATGTCATGCTCGTATTGTTCCCTAATATATTAATCATATTGGAGAAATACACATTTCTAAACAAGTGTTAGAGCAGAATTGATTGTTGTTGCAACAGAGACCATATGGCCCACAAATTCTGAAACGCATACTATCTGGTCCTTTCGAGAAAATGCTTGCTGACCGCTGGCAGAGAGGAAGGAGGGGTCAACTCTGAGGGAACAGGAAGGCTGCCAGAGGGTGCTGTGTCTGAACTGTGTTTAGAAGGTTGAAGAAGGCAAGTTTGAGAGGTAACACAAAGGATTGGGAACATTTTGCCATTTTTATTGTTACTTCCTCTCCCATGCATATATCTACATTCACTTGTCCTCACTTTCTTTCCCAAGAGTATAGCTCTTCCAACTTTTATATAGAGTGAACCAGGATGCAATACAGTCGGCCTTATAGGTGAGAAAATGCTCCTGTGATTTAGGAGCACTCAAAATGCTGAAAAAACCCTCCTCTCATCAGCACGTATCTAGGAATGGCACAGGCCCTGGCTAGGCCATCCCTTCCACGTGAAAAAGCAGTGGTTCACTAGGAGAGGCAGCAGAATGGCCCATCAGTGGGTTACTAGGATACCACGTGGTGTCCCTGTCTACAATCCTCTTTGTGAGGTCCAACTCCTCCCTGGGGTCTGGCCTCATCAGAGTTTTCATCCCTATTTTCCTAAATCATACTGAACTCTTTTCTATTTCCATATGAGAGTTATGAGTCAGAACAGAGATACGCAAAACCATTTCAAATAATTAGCTGGTTTCCAGATCAGCAAAATCAGTAGGAGGTGATTAAAATAACTGACCTCAGGAAAAAAACCAGAGATGACATTGATGGGAAGGAGGTGTGTTAGTCAACCACAAAGAAAAGGAGAGAGGACATTTTGGTCCATCTCTCTAAGGCCTCTGTTCTTATCAGAGGAAACAAAGGCATATCAGACTACCTCAGTTTAATGTCAGAAAACAATCTTGTTACATAACTCTCCTTGATCTGCTTTCATGTTCAAGCATCATCTTTTTAATTATAATTTGCCTTCAGGGAAAACATATGATGGCCGTACTAATTTACTCTAATCCAAGTTACTGCTCATAGGAAACAATACATTGATCATCTGGTGTTATACATCAGGCTCCTAAGTATGGTTGGTTAGGGTCTACCCTGAGTGCCAGCTCTGTTCTCAGGCTCCAGAATATAATAAATCCAGTTTCTGGATTAGCAGAGTGGAAGACTGGATTGAGCTCCAGTAAATATAGCAACATAATGTTCATTCCCTATGAGCCTCTACCCTGCTTGCACTGTTCTTTCCATCAACTGTGTATCTTCAAGCCTTGCCTGAGGGTCAAGCCCAACACATGTTGTGTTTTATGACACTCTCTTTTTCCCTCGCAGACAATACTGTTCTCACTGGCCTGTGAGACCCCATTGCACATTATTTATACAAACCTGTTCAGAACACTTGTAACATTTTATCTTGCACTACAGTTATTTGCCCATGGGCTATTTTTGCCTAAACTTGAAATTCTGAGAAAGCAGAGTTTCTTTGTGTTCCCTGTTGTACCCAGCACAATAAAATGCTTAATGAACTAGTAGCATCCTGACAGCATTGGTAGGCACAGCAGTTATGGTGCGCATGCATGTGTGTGTGTGTGGGGCGGGGGGGAGAGGTTTCATCTGGAGCAAAGGGACTTCGCTGAGGAAGGATACCCCCAGTTAAAATGTCATGGGGGTGGCAGAGGAAAAGCTGGATAGTCAAGCATAGAATGAGAGCCCAGGTCTCTGAGTAAGAGCTCCCATTGCAGACGCTGTTTTGAGTACTCTGCACACACACCATCTCTTCAATCCTCTTAAGGATCCTGGATACTGGTGAGGTTTACTCTCCCAGTTTTACAGCTGAGGAAACTCAGGGAGATTAAGCAATTTCCTCAGCATTAAGTAACTAGTAGCTAGGCTGTCTGTATGCTTCATCCTCTTAACCACCATGCAAAAGCTTCTTGCCAAGCCTGGCCTTAGACCAGCTCCATATAAAGGGAGGGTGGTTTAACCAGCACCGATCAATGAGTCACTAGCACGAGAATACAAAGGAAGGGATTCTGGGCTTCAGACTCTCTGTCCAGTGCATCGCCAATGGTTCTTTTGTGAGGTGTGTCCTGCAAGATGACCTTGGGGCCTGAGCCATATCTGTGTGCCACCCTTCCTTCCTTCCTTCTTTCCTTCCTTCCTTCCTTCCTTCCTTCCTTCCTTTCTTCCTTCCTTCCTTCCTTCCTTCCTTCCTTCCTTTTCCCTTCGTCTTCTACCCTTTCTCTCTCCCTCTGTCCACTCATTACCTCTCTCTCTTTCCCTAAGCCCCTTCCTCCCTTCCTCTTCTCCTTCCCCTTCTTCTCTCTATTTACCTTTTCCCTTTTCAGAGTAAACAAACCAAGTAGCAATTAGTAAAATGCCTGATGATTTAATAGTGATAGGTTTTTGGTTTATGTTATTTTAAAGTTTTCTGCTGATTATTATGAGCTCTGGTGACGAGATTAATTCAGCCACCATGATTTGTTTCCTTGCCTTGACTTCATAAAAATCACAGGGATACAATAATATAGTTATACATCCCTTGGGCTCGAAAATGCCCAGTAATTACAAGTGATTCACGAGAACAGCTTAACTTGTAAGGGATTGTATTGTGCTCTATAGTAAGCAGTCATTTATTAAGTTTAAAAATGCCTTTAGAAAGGATATAATGGGATCATCAATTAAAAGTAGGTTTGGAAAAAACTCCGGGGCTGTCTGTTGTAATTCTTCTTCACCCAAACTCTCCTTTTCAAGGCTGCCAAGTTGCATATGGGGTGTGGAATGCCTGTTCTCCTTTCCTAATGTTTCCTGATGCCACCTAGGAGCATGGTGCAGCCCCGCTCAGTGCCAAGTGAGGTTCAGATGGCCAGGACTTCCAGAGTTGAGGCACTGCAGTTCTCCTTCACAGCTTGGCTATCCATCATTTGATTAGAGTGAGGTTACCCGGGTGACACGTCCTGGCAGTGGAGAAGCACTGGCCGGGCCTCCTCAGGCAGCTGGGTTGCTGTCCACGTTACTAATGCTCAGCCCTGCCACTAACAGATGGCCGAGAGTGACCTTCCAGGGGAACTCGGCTCTTTTGTAGCAACTGGTGCTTCCAACACATGACTTCTAAAAGTTCTTCTTTGTCTCTGGCACCTTCCAAGTTCCATTGGGTGGCTTGTTTCCTCTCTTCTTCTGCAGAACAAAACATGAAAAGCATATGCTCCACGCTTCCTTTCTTGGTAACCTCTCATCCCTTTCCTCTCCCCAGACTTGATTTCCAGCTGAAGTCCTTGTTTCTTCCTGGAAAAGGCTAAGTCTATGCCATGATCTGCTCATTGCATCCTCTGGCCTCTCCTGCTTTCTCTTGCCTCTCCTTGCTAGTGCTTTCCTGGGAGGCAGCCTGCTTCTTCTCGCAGCCAATCCTTCCATTGATGTCTATATCCTATGGTTTCCTGAGGAACCTTGTCATTCCCTATCTGCTGCCTGGCCATACAGCCTCTTCATAGATCCACTTCTTCTATCTTGAAACACTCTTTCACTTAACACTATGTATCTGGTAAGTATTGGCTGATTCCCATCTCTCCGTATGTATCAGATGCTTTCATTTTCCTACCTCTTATTTCCTCCAAAGTTCTTGCAGTCTGGTTCTATCCCCAATATTCCACCAAAAACTGCAGTCAAATTGGCCTTTCTCTCTCTCCCTTTTAGACAAATTCTCAGCTCTTTCCTGAGCCATTCTTCTTGATTCGTTCTATATCAGACACATAGATACTATCCCTACTCCTCTCATGATTTAAAACTCATTTTCCACCTGGTTTCTAGGCAATCTGTCCTCAAAATCCTTCATACTCTTTCATCCTTGTTGATTGTTTTTTGAAATAGTTATAATTTATCCTGTATTTTTAATGACCACCATTTGTTCTATCCTATCTACATTATTCTATCTCTTACCAGACCCCAATTATACTAACTCTATTTTGATCTTTCAATTCCTGCACTCTTCTCTTATGCATGATGTTTATTTTTACTTTTCTGACTTGGCTTGTAAGTTTATGCATTCAGAAATATCCATTGAGCACCTACTGTGTGCCAGTCACTGCACTAGTGATAGGGATAAAATAGTGAGTAAAACAAATCAGTTCCTGCCTTCATGAAGATTATGGTTTGTTAGGGAAGACCAATAATCACACAAATGAAAATCGAATTTGCAAATGTAGTTAGGGCTTTGAAGGGGAGGACCACAGTACCCTGAGAAAATATCACGGGTGGGGCAGTAAGGACAGAGGGAGGAAACTAATTAGGGATGTCAGAAGGGAAACGAGTTGAAATATGAAGGCTGGTTAGATGTTAACTAGTTGCAGAGGCTAAATGAAGGGTTTTCTGAGCAGCAGAAAGAGCATGTGCAAAGGCCCTGTGGTGAAAGAGATCAAGGAACTTGGTGTCAGAAAAAGCCAGGGGTGGGCAGAGATCTGAACATGCAGGGTTTGCAGACCACCCTGCTAATGAGGGAGTTTTAAAAAGGGTGGAGGAGGGGAGCATGGTCCCACTGATGTTTTGAGAAGATCCTGTTTATTTAGCCTGATTTCACGCAGCCAACTCCCTCTCATGGAGCACACATTTTTGAGATGTGCCAGGGAAGAGAGTTGGCTGGACTAGATTGTGAACTCCAAATCTGTGGAGAGTTTTCAATGAAGATGCATAAGGCCCTAGGGAACAGGCCTAACAGATGTTATCAGTAAGGCAGGAGGAGGAGAAGAGCTTTAGTTTAGCCACATTCCTCTGGGGACCTCTCTGACTTGGCTTCTCTGGCTGAGTTACATTGCCCTGATCTGATACTCAAGAGCAACAGCTGGCACTGAGGGAAGGAGGCAGTGGTGGCTGTGTGCAGGTTGCTGTGGATAATTGGAGGTAAAAAAGGAAAAGTGGCTCACCTAATTGTATTCTAAATTACATCCATTGTTCAATTTCTTAAAAGTACTTGATGCATTTAAGAAGGAAAGTCCTTTCTGGAGTGGGGGATCGATGAGGGGCAGAAGGAGGGAATGGATGCATAGGTACTCTTATCACATTACTCAGGGCATTGTAAGTGCAGATTTGAGTGGCTTGCTCAATTACTTTCACTGTGTGCATGCTAACGGTAATAAACTTGGAAAACTGAAACACATGAGTCTATAGTAATTGTTTTTTAGATAGTGTAATAATTCATGATAATTGCTTGCAAAGCATTTTCCCCCTCCTTGTCTACAGGGGTAAATACATTAAAGCCGCGCGTTCTTGTATACTATTTTACAATCTATTAGCATAATAACCCATTGTAAAATAAGCCCTGCTGCTGTGGGAAAGTGTGTGATATTGGTCCATTAGACACCTTTATTCTTATACACAAGCAACTAATGGCACTATTTATGGGCTCACGTTAGTTTTGTATATGCTTGTTACCAACTAATAGATTCAGAGCATGAAGTACTGTTTGATAAAAGTTATCCAACACTAACAATCCACCATGACTCTAGCCTTTTGCTTGCTTGAAAATTGCTTTTAGCCCCATGTGAATGGGAAAGTCATCTTGATAAATTTAGCTGCAAGCCAAGCTATAACCAATGTTCACAGAATGTAATCAAATTAGATCTTAAAGCCTTTAATTTCATCATTAGCATGTATTATTTCTTCCCCAAACCTTGTAATTAAATAGCATATTAGGAATAGATAATTTTTTCCCTTTTATACATTTATTAGGTATCTGGGGTTAAATTTGGATCTCTGTTATGATACACATCTGCTTATTCTTAAATTAGGATAGCTTTAATGATACCTGAAGAATTAGAAAAGTAATTGGTTAATGAAACTAAGGGAATTTGTGGCAAATAAGATATCATTATGTTTACCCGAGCACTGTTATAATCTGAGAGTTGTATAATTAGCCAAATTATACAGAGGGAAATTAGACACTCATTATTTACTTTTCTTGGACATTCTGTGGCTTTGTGCAAAAATTTTCACTACACACATGAGATTAATTGTTCTTGATGTTTACACCTGGTTTATCACAAGTCAAGAATTTCAGATAAATGCTCTTTTCTTACTCCCAGTTAGTAGTAAGAAATCTGAGGCTTTGTGATTACTGCAGGAGCTATTGCTGTGGAGAATGGAGGTTGCATGGGCTGTACACACAGGCAGAACAGTGAATTCAATGACTGTTGACACACAGAAAATCCCCTTTTGTGGCCCAGTGGACTGGTCTGTGTCTCTGGGAAGGGTTCTGGTCTAGGTCAATTTAACTTTCTCCCCTTTAACTCATTCTTCTTCCCATCTCCAACAGAGCTTGCTGCTGGGTTTAGCTAAATAAATTCCCAAGCAGCTGGTAGTTCAGTGTTTCCCAATCCTGGCTGCATATGAGAATCACCCAGGGAGCTTTAAAAATCGCAGATGTCTGACCCTACCCCCAGAGATTTCAGGGCAATGTGATACCAGGGTTGAACTGACTGCAGAGGCAAAAACAGGGTTGGAAGATAGGAGTCTTGGGGAATGCTGTCCCACTCTTGGCCCCAGAGCCACACCTGCCGGGAATTTGGGATTGCAGCACGCTTTTCCATTGAGCTGAGACTCACCTTCTAGAAGCTGCTGCTGACTGATCAAACCTGACATACAAAATGAAGCAAATATGTCATCCCTGGCTTAAGGTGTTACTCTACAGGCACTCTAGATAGAGAATTCACTCATTCCTTTGGCAAATATTTAATGAACACATACTTGCTGGGTGCCAGGCACTCCTGTAAAGTCTAGAGATACAAGAGTAAAGAAAACAGACATTTTTTGGGGAACCTAGTTGGGGAAATTTAAAAAAAGAGAAATAAAGAAAATGCATACAATATAGAAATCTCTTCCTAGGGAGGTAGCAGTGATGAAGCTAAGACAGAGAATGGCAATTTCAAGTCTTGCAAAGACTCTCTCACAGAGGTGGATCCTCCTTGTTGGAAAAGGCTCTGATACAAGCCAACTGAATCCGAGGAAATCATAGTAGACAGTCAGGGGCTGAATCTTCCCTCTCTCATCTTGCCTTTTCATTTGCAATGTTAAGTTTTTATCCTGCTTGTGACATGAGGACGTTGGTATAATTGGCCTTCCCTGGAACTGGTCCTTTGCTGTGTCCACCTGATGGCTGCTTTAGGTATTGGTCGTCTTCATGCCTGGGGTCTCCCATGTCCCTCTCTGCTTGGTGGCCAGCTGGTTTTCAACTGTGTCTTCAGAGCAGCCACCTGAAAAAGGACCTTAGATTATAAAATACTCCCTCCTTCTTATTATTCCTCTGTCCCCAGCCCCCAGCAGAGTGGAAGCCCCTAGACTCAGCTTCCTCTGCCAGAGGATTCCCTGCAAAGCACAGGCTGTACATGGGAGTAAAATAATGATGTTTTGAAGGACTTCCTTTCTACTCCTGCAAGGGAAGCTCTCGGTGCCAAATTGTTGACACTGCCTCATTCTCTCTGCCACGCTGAATAAATATATTTAAAATGGGATTCATTTGTGAGTCCTTGGCTTGATTTATAATACATTTTCTATCCAGATATGTGCTGCTACTGTTTATCTCCACAAAATAAACATTAAAATTGCATTTGAACCTCATATTAAATTTATATTCGTGCTATTACAATTTTATTTCTGTCGAGCGATATTCACTTTTCAGACATAAGGCAGAAATAAGAGCACATAGGCAAATAAAAGTAGTTATTATTATTTCATTTTCTCCTAAGTTTTTCCTTAACATGTTACTCACAGCCTGCTCCTTTTCTCACACACAATCTATATAGTAAATACTGGGGAGATGAATAGGGGCTGCTTGATTTTTGCAGTGTATCTAGGTGAGCAGTTTCTATTAATAAAGTGTTTTCCATTACTTGAGACCCAGACAGGAGCAGTGGGTCTTTTGTCATGTGCAGTTGTTGGGTGTCCAGTGGTGTCAGAGGCCCACAGTTGGTAGAACATGGCTTCAGGCTTGTATTTCCAGTGGTAGGAATGGTTACTGCCAATGGTCATACACTCTTTAACTAGTTGCTCAAAGCTAGAGTCCAGTTTTGTGTCCAAAACGATACTCCAGCCTGGTTATCACACTGTTCCTTAAAACCATCCTGCAATGTCACACTTTAGCCTATAGCAGCAGTAATAATAATAATGATAATAACAATAATAATGGTGAGTAGACATTATTATTTTTGGAAATTTGATTGTAGAAGTAGTGTGGGGGAAAGGTAATATAATTATTTGCAAATTGCAACAAGCTTCTATCTTTAAAAATGGACACTATTCTAACTTTAGGGTAATTCAGTAGTAGAACTTTGATATTCTTTTCTTTTTATTTTGCTCTACAAAATTGGATATTAATGATCTTTTTAAGAGAATTTGGTAATATAACCAAATTTCTTTTTTCTTTTTTTGGTATTTTTTTCTTTTCTTGCTCTACAAAATTGGATATTATGATCACCTTAATTTTTTCATTCTAAAAGATGAAAAATTGTATATTGTTAAAGTGTGCATTTTCCTCCTTCATACTGATATTGATCATATTCAGTGATTAACTTTGGACAGTATGGTCCAAAAAGCTGGCTATCCCTAAGGGTTGATTTTCACGTTTTATTTGCTTGTTGTTTATTTAATGCAAGTAATTTAGTCAGAATAATGCCAAAAGGAGTAATGCTTCTTGCCTTTAGTGGGCTGCTTGATAGCCTCTAGTGAATAATATTAAAAACGAGGATGATCACAAGTACTGTGTAATGAGTGTACAAGTACTATGATAACCAGTTCACATGATTACTTATTTCACTCTCACAGTAAACCTACGAGCTAGGTGCTGTCATCATATCCATTTTACAGATGAGAAAACTGAGGCTGAGGTAAATTAATGTGTTCAGGGTTGTCTTGGTGACTCAGTGGTAGAACTGAGATTTCGATGCAGATCTGTATCATTCCCACCTCAACGTTCTCACTCAGTATCCTTTATTCCCTGTAAGAAGATTTTACAAAATGTGGGAGATAAAGTTGATAAGAATTTTTAGCGGTTTCACCAACAGTAGCCAAAGGACAGTAAGGTAAAAAGGAGAGTTAGGTTTCAGTTTGGTCTTACTCACTCACTACTTTTGTGTTCTCAAACAAGCAGCTTCACAGTTTGGGGTCTTAATATCTTCATCTAAAAAACAGGGCTAATGGTACCTAACTTGAATGAGATGATGGGAAAGCATTTTATAATTAAAGATACTCTGTGAATGGGTTTCATCAGCAGGCTGCAAATTCTCTCCTTGGTTCTATCTTATTCAATGTTTTCATTATCTTAAAGACATGTAGGTCATAATCAACACATTTCTGGTACACTCCTGGGAAGGATAACTAATTTGTTAAGTGAGGTAATCAGGACATATAACAATATCTGTAGGCTGAACTAACAGATTAAGTCCCTCAAGATAAAATTGAACCACTTTAGAAAGTCACATAAAAGACAATGGTAGTCAGTTCATTCCGAACTAACACGTAACATTGATTGAGCACTTACCACATGCCAGGTACTATTTTAAGCTCTTTACATGAGTTATATAATCTGCACAGCAACTATCTGGAGTAGGCGCTGGACATAGTCTCCCTTTACAGGTAAGAAAATTGAGTTGCAGAGAGACTTTTTCCCCCCAAAGTCACACAGCTGGTTAATGGAGAAGACAGCCTATGAGCCCAGGCAATTTGGACTGTTTAATGCTACCCCATAGTGCACTGTTCAAAAAGCTAACACAGTTTTTGGCCATGTCAATAGAAATATTGCATCCAGGTGAGACTTAATAAGAGTCTCAGCCAACATCCCTGTGGATGTTCCACAGATTTTAAACTGTTATATCCAGGTATTGAGGAATGCTGACAAACCAGAGAGCAAATAGGAAAGGATCATCAGGATGATGTCATCTAAAGGGATGTCTGGGGGACTTGAAAATGTCGAGATTGGAGAAGAGGACATATGGTGAGACAGCCATCTTCAAATATTTACCATCTAGAAGTTAGAATTGGATTCCTGTGAACCCCGGAGAGCAGCCCCAAGTATTTGAATGGACAATGGAGGGAGGCAGTTTCTGTACAATACAAGTAAGACCTGTCTGAAGGTGAAATCTGCCCACCAGTAGAATGGACCTCTGCCAAAATGTAAGTGCCCAGTTGTAGAACGTTTTCAAGCTGAAAACGCTTGTGTGGCTTTCCATCAGGAAAGCTGAGCTGATGGGGGATTTCTACATTGGTGGAAAAATTCACTGGATGACTTCTAAAGTCCTTTCCAACTTTAAGATTCTACTACTTCATTCATCAGGTATTGTGCCTCCTACTTTATCCTTAAAAACAGACATTTCTCTTTAAGGTATCACGAAAGGGTTAATGATTAACTGGATTTAAGGTTTGTATGTTTCACTGATGAAGCAGCTTGGGGCAGGAGTCAACACCTGAACCAAGCCGACTCAATCAGATTCTCTCTCTCAGAATGTGGTACCAGTGGTCTTTCTGGAGCTAGGATGTACTGGAGCTGTGGAGTGGGGCAGTCACTTTCGTGCTGTAGTGGGGAGACTGAAAACACCAATGGGCAAAAGAAAAGATAAAGCAAATGCAAATAAAGAATACGGAAATATGAAATCATGTGATCCAAGGGAGGGAAAGAGAGAAAGTGAGAGATGATGAGGTTGGCTATTTTGGTTCCCATTGGCTGGCAAATTCTAACTTCCCATCCACCAAGCTTGGGTGAACTTGCTGCTTCTGGGTTCAAGGAGACAGCAGTGGATGCCCCAAGTTAGTTCTGTTTATTTTGCTTCAGTCTGAATAGGTTTCTATAATGTGCCACCCAAAGTTTTTAACTTTGGACAATTCTTTTTAGATAGAGTGACTCTTCTTTCTTTTGTGTAAAAAAAACTTACTTTTACTGTCTTCAATTGGCTGCTTAATAGTGGCAAGTCATTACAGGTACACATTTTCCCCCAAGATATAATGGTTATAATTAAGTGATTCAAAAGTACTTTAGTGCAGAAGGGCCAGGGCTATCCAAATGTCAGACTAAATTATAAAGTGAGCAGAACTAAAATGCCACAGGATGTAACCATCCATAATTTATGAGTAGCAGAATCAGATCAGTCCATAAAATGAACTGGAATAATTTTTTCATGGTTTCATATATTTTTTTAAAAGATATGACTCAGTAGCAGTGAAACACTGAAGATTAATAAAGTTGCAAAAGAGTAAAGCATTCTTACCATATCCCTGGGACCCCCTGTTTTTGATGGTGTACTGGGGGAAATGTCATTAGGTGAGGCACTGCTTTATCAGCCTGTGGGAATCTGAGCCGTGAATATTTTAGGTGGGGCATCGGTTCTCAGGAGGCTCCCAGGCTGCTGTTTTTGCCATGGAAGAAATCTCATGGGTCTTCCAGGAGAGATACTCTCTGAGATGTGGATGGTTAAGAGAAATCCTCATAGGCTCCTGGAGCTGTCTCCTGCTTGCCAAGAATAAATCCAAACTCAAGATTGTTTGGAATGGGCCTATGTGACAGAAACATTTGCAATCATGTCACTGAAAATGTTTGTTTTCCTGGGTCTACATGGCAAATAGGATACAGATCAGTGAGCAAAGAAATGGTTTGCTGAGTGGGTTGGACATCACTGATGAAATGTTTGCTGGAAGCGTGTACCATGAGTCTTGCTTCAGCACCCCGTCCAGGGGAGTTGCCATGCTGCCTGGCAGCATTGCCAGCCTCAGTACTTATGAGAAACGAGCTGAAGTATTTGTCATCATTAAGGCTGTAGATTGTTTTCGAGGAGTGTTAAACCTTCCAACCATATTGTAGCTCATGGAGTTTAATCCACATCTCTCTCAAAGTTTGGATCAGATACAGGGCAGCTATTCTTGACATTTATGGAATAAATACGTTCCAGGGAATGGCCAGTAAAGTGCATTGTATAAAGTAAATCACATTTCCCCATTGATCTACTTTATGAAACTAGAGACATACACTCTGGAAACAAATCCATTAAATGTTTGGTGAGGAGATAGCCTAGGTGGCCCCCATTGGAGTCTCTCAGTGAACTCCTCTAAATGTCAT
Source organism: Mandrillus leucophaeus (assembly GCF_000951045.1). NCBI lineage: Eukaryota > Metazoa > Chordata > Mammalia > Primates > Cercopithecidae > Mandrillus > Mandrillus leucophaeus. The sequence continues at coordinate 4,070,666 of NW_012106141.1, read as the reverse complement.
CATTGACAAATGCCTGCAGAAGATAGTTCCCTCTTAGTGCCTTGATTTTCCTCTATGTAGGTTCCCTGCACAAGGAAACTAGACACTGGGCATCAGCTCTGTGCTCCACATACTACAGGATTCTCTTCCCAGCTAGGAATATCCTTATGCTATACTCATGCTTTTAATCCCCTCTTTCACCTTTAATCTGCTGTGCTCATGATTTTAATCCTTTCTTAATTATATCCTTTAACAAGCCTGGACACGATATCATACACAAGTTCAAATGTCTAAAAACATTATAGCTGTGATAATAGGATGCAAGTTGGGAACCCCAGTGTGTATACAGGTTCCAAAAAATGCATTTGTTTTAAAATGAAGGAGCAACATAGGAAAATAACACATGGGAGATATAGTTATAAATAACTAAATAAATCTCCCAGATTAAAATTATACATATTCACAAGATGTTATGAATGAACTGAGGACAAGTGAGTTAGAATGCACTAAAATAACAGTTTTCTCTCCACAAAATTACATGAAACAATATATTTACTTTTCAACACTTTATTTTGAGTCTAGGTGATATGGTTTGGCTGTGTCCCGATCCAAATGTCTTCTTGAATTGTAGCTCCTGTAATCCCCACATGTTGTGGGAGGGAGTCAGTGGGAGGTAATTGAATCACGGAGGTGGCTTTTTCTGTGCTGTTCTTGTGATGGTGAGTAAGTCTTACCAAATTTGATGGTTTTATAAAGGGGAGCTCCCCTGAACATACTCTCTTGCCTGCCACCATGTAAGATATGCCTTTGCTCCTCCTTCACCTTCCGCCATGATTGTGAGAAATCCCCAGTCACGTGGAGCTCTAAGTCCATTAAGCCTCTTTTTCTTTATAAATTATCTAGTCTTGGGTATTTCTTCATAGCAGTATGGAAGTGGACTAATACACTAGATAAACATGAGTCACTAATTGTCCTTTGGTTGGTGAAATTGATCTTTTCTTCATGGTTGATTGGGAAGGGAGAGAGGAGTTGACCTGTTGAAGTTCATGCTTGGAGCTTCTGTTTGGGTAGGAGCAGCAGCACAATATTTCCTTGCCTGTGAGGGAAAGTGAATATTTTGAGAAGTGGGAAAAAATAACTTTTGGTGTTAGCTAGATTCCTCAGAGCCATAATGCCTAGGTTTTCTTTTTTTTTTAAATTTAATTTTATTTATTTATTTATTTAATTTATTTATTTTTGAGACAGTCTCACTGTGGTGCCCAGGCTGGAGTACAGTGGTGTGACCTTGGCTCACTGCAGCCTCTGCCTCTTGGATTCAAGTGATTCTCCTGCCTCTCAGCCTCCTGAGTAGCTGGGATTATAGGTGCCCACCACCACATCCAGCTAATTTTTCTGTTTTTAGTAGAGATGGGGTTTTACCATGTTTGCTAGGCTGGTCTCAAACTACTGACCTCAAGTGATTTGCCTGCCTCGGCCTCCTGAAGTGCTGGGATTATAGGCATGATCTACCACACCTGGCCTGTTTTTCTGAATTTTAATAAGTGGCATTAGGCTTCGTTCAATTTCTCTATTATCAATTTTTATTATATATATCCAGTGAGAATGATTTAATTTCTATGGTTACAGAGACTTAGCACTTCACAAACTTAGTTAAACTTGTTATAATGTACCTGGCTGTCCCCATGACTCCATTTCCACTGCAGGTTGTGTCATGCCCTGTGTGTATGGCACATGGTGGATTTCTCAGTGTAGAAAACATCTATTGCTGTTCTCTTCTTGGTTTCGCTGTCAGCTCTGGGACAAAGAGGTCCTTGGCCCCAAATTGTGCTTACTTTTCTAATAACAAATATTGCTTACATTTATTTAGGGCCCACCATGTGCCAGACACTGTGTTAAGCACTTTGCTGGCATTATCTAATCAATTATCTAACCGACTTACTGCCATGTCACAGATGGAGAACCAAAGGTGAATTAGCACACACTCAAGCCTACACAGACAGTGGCAAGAAGCCAGAAGTTAGAACGTGAGACCAAGTCAGTCCTTGATAGGGCTCACGCTTATCACTCTTCTTCTTGACTACCTCTCTCTGGTTGTCATTTTATTTAAACTACTTTTTAAAGACATGATTGACATACAGAAAGCTATACACATGTAATGTATACAGCCTGAATGAGTCTGGAGATAAATGCAGTTGGTCCTTTGTGTCTGTGGGTTCCACATCTGAGGATTCAACCAACTGCTGATCAAAAAGATTTGGGGAAAAAAGCCATCTGTACTGAACACATACAGTTTTTTTCCTCTCAGTATTTCCTGAAGAATACGGTATGACCACCATTTACCTAGAATTATGGCGTATTAGGTATTGTAAGTAATGTAGAGATGATTTAAAGTACATGAGAGGATGTGCATTGGTTATATGCAAATACTATGCCATTTTATATGAGGGACTTGGATTTTGGTATCCATGAGAGATCCTGGAACCAATCTCTTGTGGATATCAAGGGATAACTGAAACTATCACCACAATCTATGCCATAAACGTATCCTTCACCTTCAAGAATTTCCTTCCTTCCACCCTCCTTATTTATTTATTTTTATTTAGTCATTTATTTATTTAGATCTTGTTCTGCCACCCAGGCTGGAGTACAATGGAGCAATTATAGTTCACTGCAGCCTTGACCTCCTGGACTCAAGTGATCCTCCCACCTCAGCCTCCCAAAGTGCTGGGAATACAGAGACGAGCCACTGTGTCCAGCTGCTCCTTATGTATTATTATTTTCTTATGTGTGTGTTAAAAATGCCTAACATAATATTTACTTTCTTAGAACATTTTAAAGAATACAACAGAGTATTGTTAACTGTAGGCACTATGCCATAGACCTCTAGACCTTACCCGTCTCATAAAACAGAAACACTGTGCCCTTTGACTGCAAACTCCCTGCTCCCCACGAACAAAGCCCTGGAAACCACCCACCATTTCCACTCTTTGTTTCTGTGAGTTTGACTATTTCTGACTCATCATATGAGTGATATCATGCAGCATATGTCTTTCTGCGTCTGGCTTATTTCACTTAGCATGATGTCCTCCAGGTTAATCCACTATTGTCACAAATGGCAGGATATCCTTCTTTTAAAAAAACTGAGTAATATTCACTGTACGTATATATCACAGTTTCTGTATCTATTCATCAGTGGACATTTAGGTTGTTTATGTGTCTTGGCTATTGTAAATAATGCTGCAGCGAACATGGGCGTGCAGATATCTGTTTAATGTGCTGATTTCAGTTGCTTTGGATGTATTTCAGAAGTGAGAGTGCAGGGTTTATATGGCAGTTCTATTTTTAGTTTTTGGAGGAATCTTCATACTATTTTCCTTAGTGGCTATACCAATTTACATTCCTACCAACAGTGTTGGAGGATTCCCTTTTCTCCACATTCTCACCAACATTTGTTATCTTTTGTTTTTTGGGTAATAGCCATCCTGGTTTGGTTACCATTTAATACCAGAGCTATTAGACCTACATCGCATCAAATGGGCACACTGCAAACTGTCAAAATAAACATTTGATCAAGAAGTTTGCTGAAGGAATTTTGATAGCGTATAAACCTTAGCCAGGTTGAAGTTTCTGTGCTTCAAGAAACAAAGAACATTGTAGATTTTTTCCTTAACAGACTTTATGATAAGCCTGTCATGTATCATTGACCTAAGCGAGGACAATTGCAACCCAGAGGGAAACTTTTGTTTCTAGGATATTCTATAAATAACCTATTTGATTAATGGCTCTGTCCATGGAGAACAGAAGCCTACTTTATGGCTGAAGACAGGGATACAGCTCTTACCCTCACTTCCCACGCATTTCCCAAACTGGCCCACTTACCCTGAATCACCTACTTACTTTGATTTTTCATTTAACCTTTATGTATCTCTGGGATTTAATTTATTCAGGGTATATAACCTCAGCTCATGAGATGTTTTTTGCCCAAAGCAGGACAGAGGTATTCATTTCTCTCAGAAAAAAATCTTGGTGACTATTGTACTGTAGTTTAAGGTATTTACAAGTCTTTGAGATAAACGCTCAATCAGAACATGGCAAGAAAAGTCATCTTTAGGCTCAGTGTCCCTGTTACTATCATTACATCACTAAGTTAATCAGTTCAGAGCATGAGGAAACTCTAGGGGGAGACCCCATGCCTCTATGTGATGCAGTATTAACTCAACAGGCCAGATAAATACCTACCAGTTTGGGGCAGAAAAAAAGGAAATTAAGTTAATTTTTCTCTTCATTTAAAAAATTGACTCTGGGAGCTTCAAGGAGATTTTTCCTTAGACAAAATGGACTCTGTTCCCAATTTTGAGACAAGAACTCATCAGCTGAGACATGGTAACAGAGTCTTCCAAACAGGTTAATGGGCAGAGTTTACTTGCTCAAAGGGTTTTCATTATGTTGTTCAAACCTAAAAACTTAAAAAAAAAATTTTTTTTTCAAGTACAGTGTTGTAGATTGCAAAACAAAAAAAATACAGCCACAGATTCCTTTCATCCCTGAGTACATCTACCTTTGCAATGTGAAGTGGCTGCCCTTCCTGTCAAGACTTCGAGTCATTCTCCCTATTCAATCTGACTGGCCTTGAGGCTTTTCGGACCAGCAGAATGGGGCAGAAGTGGTGACATAGGAATTTTGAGTCTAGGCTTCAGGAGGTCTTGCAGTTAATCTTCTCATGCCCTTGCTGTCCTGAGACCTCCATGTAAAGAGGCCTGGGCTAGCCTCCTTGAGGGTGAGAGACCACATGGAGCAGAGACATCCCATCTTAGGCTCCATAAATCAATCAGCCTGCCCACAGCCCATTCGTATGAGTGAGACTGCCTGGGACTGCTAGCTCCAGTTGACCCAGAATCACCCAGTTAATCCACAGACTTGTGAGCAATGAGAAAATTGCTTTAAAGCTTTAATTTGGGTATGCTTTTATGCACGAATAGATAATGGTTATATATAGGATCAGCCTATAGGCATACAGACACTTTAAATAGGTAAATGTATTTCTGGGTGGTGCGATTGTAGGTAATTTTGTGTTTTAAAGATGTTATATATTTTCTAATAAATCTGCATAACTTTAATGTTAAGATTAATATTAGGCTGGGTGTGGTGGCTCATTACTGTAATCCCAGCACTTGGGAGGCTAAGGCAGGAGGATCACTTGAGCTCAGGAGTTGGAGACTAGCCTGGGCAAAATAGTGAGACCTTGTCTCTAAGAAAAGTTAAAAAATTAGCTAGGTGGTGGCATGCGCCTATAGTCCCAGCTACCCAGGAGGCTGATGTGAGAGGATTGCTTGAGCCCAGGAGGTCAAGGCTGCAGTGAGTTATAATCATGCCACTCCACTCCAGCCTAGGCAAGAGAGTGAGACCCGGTCTCTACATATATAATATAAATATATGTATATATATCATACATATATATCATATATAATAATATATACATATATGATATATATTATAATATACACATAAATACATATATAATATATACTAATTTTATTAAAATGACTATTGCAAACAGCTAGTTAATGAGTGAGCAACTCAGTCACTTTCCTTCGGGAGTCCCTAGAACAGTGTGTTCCGGCTGTCAGTTGCTGTCTAACAAACCACTCCAAAATTTAGTCACAGAAGACAAACAACCATCTTACTATGCTCATGATTTTGTGGATCAGGAATTCAGGCCGGACATAGTGAGAGCTCCTTGATCGCTGGGGTCTCAGCAGGGATACTCAAATGGCATGAGATGGCTGAGAGCTCCACTGGGGTCATGTGTCCAAGACTTTGATTATGGCTGTAAATGAGTTCCTTGCTTTTACACATTGTGTCTGGTGGAGCTTGAATGTTCAAGATGGCTTCTTCAGTCTCACTTCTGGTGCCTGGGCTGGGCTTGGTAGAAGATCTGGAGCTGGCCGGGAACCTATCTCTTTCTCTTTCTCCTCATAGTTTTTTCATATGTCCAGCTTGAGCAGCAAGGCAGTCTCAGAGCAGTTAAATTTCATACTTGGTGGCTAGCTTCACCCTGAGCAAACATTTCAAGAAGTGGAAGCTGCAAAGCTTCTTATGACCTATACTTGGAAGACCCAGAATATCATCCCAAAATCAAAGGCTTGAGCATTTCTCCTAAATGGGAGTAGTAGCAAAAATATTGTGGCAGTCTTTAATCTACCACAGTCTGCCCTCTGGCCACACATTATTTACACACGTTCCACATGCAAAATACACTCACTGTTCTCTAAGGAATCTCCCTGCCAAATCATATCTTACTACAACATTGGCTGTCAAGAATCTCCCTGTCAAAATCAGATCCAGGTATGAATGTGTCTCCTCACGTGTGAATCTTTGAGTACAGCTCCTTGAATACAATTTTTTTTTTGTTCTGAAGGCCTGCAAACTACAGAAACAAACTGTTTACATAATATCTCCACACATCCGATATTCAATGGTAAAAAAGGTATCGTACAACCACAGTAGACACTGCCATCCCAAAGGAGGGGAAAGAGTACATGGCAATCAGTTGTCCACAGCAATTCTGAAACCCAGCCAGGCACAGATCATCAATTCTCTCTTCTCTGGGGAGAAGAACATTTCTTGACTAGGGCTCTGTGTTGCTTCCTGGAAATGACTCCTACTCTAGAAATTCTTCCCATTACATCAGCAGAGTGCAAAGAATCAGGCCTCCCTGGGTTTGAATAATGACTCCATATTTACTACCTATATGACTCAGTGCAAGTTATTTCATCTCTCTGGGTCCCAGGTTCATTGTCTATAAAAAGTGTATAATAATACTTCCTTATAATGTTATTGTGAAAATTAAATGAGCCACTATATATACTTAACACGGCATCTGGCATTCAACAACTAGTATTTTTCACCTCTCTGTGATGTTCTGTCAGTTTAGGCAGTGGCAAAATTGTCACAGGTCTTGAGAAGGCCACAGAAGCTTCCCCAAATAGATACTATAGTGGGGGGAAACTCCTACAGAATTATTGAGCAGTGAATTGGGGCATTGCTTACAGAACTATTGAACAATGTACTTTTATCACAAAAAAGAAATTTTGAGAGACTCTAGTTCGTTCTGTTAACCCCCTAAAATACTGGAACTTTCAGGAATTATCATGCTTGAGGTTGCTTACTGAATGCTGGTCTTCTGCCTCTAGTAGCAGTGCTTGTTTCATGGTCTACAATGTGCAGCATCATTTTATTCATTCATTTCCCATAAACAGTTGTGAATGGAATTCCAAGTGCAGAAAATGAGATCAAAATTTGATGCAAACTAGTGAAGATGTTTGACCCTTCCGTCTGGCTCAGAGCAGAGCAGTTGTTCAGAAGGTTTTAGTAGCCTCAAGCAGTTACCTGAGATCTTAAGATTAGCACACTGTGATAAGAAGATGTAACGTTTAATGTTAACAACTGAGTGGGGAAAGGGAAGCATACCACATTAGTGTGGTTCTTCATATAAATGTGTAGTAACACAACCCTACTCAAAAAGGCACGAGATGTGTGATCCCATGCACAATGTTTGGATCACTATACCAAGTGATTTAAAGAAATTCCACTGCTCACATAAATACACACTCATGGATAATAATGGAAGTCAGAAAACTGAAAAAATGTATTCCAAGTTTAATGCTGATTAATTTTGCTGTAAACATATGTATATATCCTTCTGGAACTGTGCTCATTGAGGCATACATGTAGTCAGCAGGTGCAGCAGGTATTATCAGTGCTTCACCCATATGCTCTTGATCCCTTTACTACATTATCAATCCCTTTACTACTTTCTTGCCCTCAGGCTTTCACTGCACTTGCAATTCCAACAGCCAGCACCAGGATCTCTTGTTGGAGAACCGCCTACTTTGCTGGCATGCAAAAGTTAAAAGACTTGGGAATTTACATCCTTTGGGTGTCAGCCTCTCATCAATGGCTGACTAGATCAAGAATATAAGTACTCTTAGGACAACTCTGAGGAGTGACCTCTACTATTTCTTCACCTCCCCTGCAGAATTAGGCCAAAGTTACCTTCTGTGGGAGTTTGCTTGGTATGTCATCTTTTTGCTCGGCCCTATTTCCCCATGACCCAATCAGTTTTTCCAGGGAACAGTTTATGATACATCATTTTCACATGAATTCTTATGTCAGTATCCACTCCTGGGGAATCTACTCTACTGAGAACAATGTCAAAATCACCTTAAGAAATTCACTGTGTATCCCATAAGTACAAGACCCGTAGCTTATACACAAAACCCTAAAAAATTGTTTTTGCACACTACACTTTGAGAACCACTAAAACACATCAAGCAAAAAGTAAGATAAGATTCTATGTAAAGATGCCTAAGTCCTTAAAGATAGTTTGCAAATCTCATGTAGTAAATAAGGATGGATGGAGAATTCTAAAGGGTTCTGCTTGACTACATGGTTTATTTCATTATGTTTTAGTATTAAGCCTCAATAAATGGAAAACATGTTAATAGATTTGTTTGTTGTTTTGGGGAGATTAAATAAGATTTTGTGGTGAGGTCAAGTTCCACAGTCAGCAGGAAAGTTAACTGCATGTGCAATGATGAAATTAACCTGTGTCTTCTAAAGCTCACTTATTCACAATTCCTATGTATTGAGTATGTGCTATGTGCCACATATTATCCTAGACAGTGGGAGTAAGGCAGTTAACAAACTAGACAGATTCCTGCCCTCATGAAGCCTATGTTCCAGTGGGAGGAGATATAACAAACAAATTATTGTATAATATATTGGATGGCAAAAACTACTATAAAGAAAAATAAATCAGGGTAAGGTGGGTAGTGAATGCCAGAGTGGAGGACACTATTTTCTTTGAGTGGTCAGAGTGACCTCACTGACAAGGTGACATTTGAACACAGACCTAAAGGAAAGGAGAGGCTGGCCGTGTTGACATCAGGTAAAAGGCATTCCAGTGAGAGGAAACAGTGTGGTTGACGTGGATCTTCTGCTCAGAGGAGCGGTGTTGGTTGTTGGCCACATCCCAGCTGCTTCCCTGTGGGTCCACGGTCACATTCATGTGGAAGCCACATTTCCACTGAGCCACTCCAACCCATTGTAGGAGCACAGTGAGATCCTAATTCAGGCCATTCCGGTGAGGCAGGGAAAGACACCCACTGGCCTTCTGGAAACTTCCTTAGGACTGCACTGCAGTCTGAACCCTTCTTGCACAATCCGTCTTCCATCTCCTCTTCCTCAGAGATGTCAGATTGGCATGGCTGTCAAAGGCTCTTCTCACCTTCTCCCCCTCCCTCCCTTTTATCCTTCACCTGCACTTCCCCTCCATACATTTCATGCACATCTAATTCCATCTTAGCATTTGCTTCTTGGAGAGCCCAAACAAACACAAGCAGCAAAGGCAATAGCCCGAGGCAGGAGCACGCTCGATGTCATTGAGGAATGGCAAGATCTGTGTGGCAGGGGCAGACTCAGAAAGGGGCAGGGTGGCAGAGCATGAGGACAGGCAGAGACAGAGGTCAAATCTGGAGGGCCTGGAAAGCATCATAAGGACCTGGAGTTTTCCTCTGAGTAACACGAGGTCACCTTTGGAGGGGGATGACCAGGGTTGGTGATATGATTCAACATTTTAAAAGGACAGTCATCCCTGCTGCATGGAGGGCAGGTTATAGGTGAAAAGCACAGGGAGATCTGAAGCAGAGATGCCACTGAAGAATCCAGACCAGAGATGATAGTGTTTGAAGGAAGTGGTAGTAGGGGAGTGAGCAGTGAGTGAATTCTAAAAATATCTGAAGATAGAGCCAATAGGATTTGCAGATGGTTAGGGCACGCGGTGTGAGAGAAAAAAGAGTCAAAGGTTTTTGTTCTGTGCAAATAGAATTGGCATTCACAGAGACAGGAAAGACTGGGTATTGTGAAATATGATAGAAACCCTAGTTTAAGTAGATTTCTTCTGCTTGTATGCTGAAGTAGTGCTTAGTTTATATCTCTACTTCATCATCAGTCAGTCAGTCTTTTTACAGTGACTGTTGCTGCTATTCTTGCTACCTATCATTGAGTGCTCACTCACTGCCTACTGCCCTAGTGTTTATATTATTGTATTTATTAATTATATGAATATGTCATGTATTTTTATATATATATAAAATATTTTAAAAAATCTCCTCCCCCACTTCATTTAATCTTAACCTCATGAAATTAGCCTCAGGTTTTGTATTGTTTTCTGGCTTGAGGTCACATAGAGAGTTACTGCCAGACTCAGAACTGAATGGAACAGAATCCTGGAGGGTGCGACCCTGATGCCGTGTTCCTCCTCATGCTGAGGGCTTCGTGGTGCCTATGCGGCCCTTCTGTAGCTGCTCTTTTACCACTGTCTTCCTGACTATGTCTAGAAGTGTCTTCAGAACAGGATAGTATCATAATCATCTTCATGTGTGCCACTTAAACTACTAAGCTTCCTTGCATACTGTAAGTTCCATGATTCCTTGTGGTATTTTGTGAGTTCTGTGTACCTGACTCTGCCTCCACCTACCTCATAATTGACCAATGAAATGTTATGAGAATTCCTAAATATGATCAGATCCATTGGCCTGACAACATCCAGTGGCTTCCAAACTTGTCCGTTGCCTGTCCGACACTGCACGGCTCCACTCTAAACTTTTGTCTGATTTTTAGCAGGTGGTCCTGAGACTCTCTGGTATTTCCCTGGTATCTCTGGGCTCCTCCAGCAGAGAGAAGACCCTGTATGAAATGTAGGACCCAACACCTCATTTCAGATGTTAGTGGTGATCTCAGTGTCCCTGCCAGAAAGAGATGTGGATGCATTTACTTCTTTTTTTTTTTTTTTTTTTTGAGACAGAGTCTCGCTCTGTTGCCCAGGCAGGAGTGCAGTGACATGATCTCGGCTCGCTGCAAGATCCACCTTCTGGGTTCACGTCATTCTCCTGCCTCAGCCTGCGGAGTAGCTGGGACTACAGGGCATTTAATTCTTTGGTTATGCAACCTCTTTTCCCTAATATCTGAAGGGCTCCCTTTCTGTCAACTGAGTTAGTCATAACTTGAGAACACTTATGTTATTTGACACATATGAGTTATGTAGGTATTCAGAATGGCAAAAAATGGACCAATTACTAAATTACTTTTTTCCATCCAGTTGCAATTACTTATATAAACTTGAATGTTAACTCTCAATTATTTGACAGCAACAAAATGCATTTGTAAAGATTCACCTTCAAAATGGCCGGTAGCTTTCTGACACTCTCCAGCTGATAATAACTCTGGACTGTGGATATCTCATCAGAATTAATTGTAGCAGACTGGAGTCCTGCAGATGCTAAAATGTCTTTAGTTTTACAGACCAATAGATGCTATGATTCAGCAGTTCTGCATTATTATTAGTAAGCTCCGTGAGTCTTTTGGGAGGCAGCTCAACAAACTGCTGTAACCTTTCTACATTAAATGAGAATTAGCAACTATGCTTGTTGATTGTGAGTATCAAGAACAAGGACATGGAATAAAAATAACATCCTTTTTATATCTACCAAATAATTTAACATGTAAAAGCTTGCTTTGCCTGAGAGGTAAAAATAAAGCAGTCAGCCAAATATAAAATATTCATCATGTGCATGGGAAATATCTGACATGTTTAGGGAGTAGACTGATAGACAAAGAAGAAGGAAACCCTTTAATAAGGTCAGAACATAATTTCAAGAGTTTAGTGGATAGAATATGGTGCCAGAAAGACATATGTCTCCAAATCAAGGTGAAGATCTGTAGTGTAACAGCCATATCTAAACCTATAAAGGACTAAGAGACTGGAATTTCTGCATATCACTGGTTCTTCCTGTACATTGTATATTCACATGAGAACTGGAACATTTTTATTATTGAGGCATATAATAAAATATATATATATATATATAGAATTTCCCTTGGGTAGATTGTCAAAATTTCATGTGATCAGGCTCCCAAAACCTGGAGAAAACAGAAGGTGGTGCATGGGGACAAGGGGGATGATGATAAGCAGAGATGAGGAAGAAACTTTAGAGACTTCATATAAATTAATGGAGCATGGCAAGAAATAAGAATGAGCTTTCAAAAATTTTAAATTCGATTGAGTTGGTAAAAATTATTCATCATCATTGCCAAGGATGGCCCCACACACAACTGTTGACTATATATAGTGCAAAGCATTATGCTTAGGATCAGAGAGATAAAAAGACATTAATGTTCATATTTTCATCCATTTAACATCATTTATTATGTGGCCTCCATGTATGAGGTATTATGTTAAGATGCTAAGGCAAGGCTGGCACATCCTGGTACCAATGCCAGCAATTGTTCCCATGACAGACATTACCAATCAATTACAGCACTCTTCCTACTGCTTCTGGTGATGGCCATGGTGGCTTTTTCAGCACAGATACAGATCCTACTGTTGGCAGAGACCAGATGGAGGCTATTGCAGTAAAGTCAGGTAACACAGGGTGAGAGTTGGAATGAAGCTTAAAAAGTGGGCATAGGGAAGTTAATACATTCAAAAGATAGTAAAGAGGTAAAAGAGGACATTTTAAAAGATTGCACACTGGCTGAGGATGGAAGTTGCTGGGACAAAGTCAGGGATCACATCAAGGTTTCTAGCCTGGGCAATTGGATGGATGGTAATACACTTCACCGAGGTTTGCAAGAAAGAAGAGGGTCTGTGGAGAGAAGGGTGAGCTCATTTTAAAGTACTTTGAGTTTTAGGTTCCTGTGGGCCATCCAAACAGACATATCTAGCAAGAAATTGAATATCTGAGTCTGTAATTTAGATGCACAAGTAAAGCTAATGAGGTTTTAGTAGAGGGTGGTTGTTATAACACATAGACACTGGAGGCCCATTATTTGGGTTTGAATCCTAGTTCTACCAGGCATCAGCTTGGTCGAGTTTCTTCATATGTCTTAATCTCCTGTTTCCTCATCTTTAACATGGAGATAACAGGAGTATCTATCTTACAGGATCATCTCAAAGATTCAATAGATGCCTGGCAAACACATAGTAAACACTGTGTGAATGTGTGCTATTACTATCATTGTCATTACATCTAAACAGTGCTAAGTGAATATTTGTAGAGTGAATGAATCAATGAGATTACTCAGAGAAAGTACAGGGAATGAGAAGACAAGAGGAATGAGAATAGAAACCTGCAGTTATCATTCCTTAGAATGTTAGTATTCTAGTTCTATGAGAATTCAGTTGCTCTGAAATTTACTTAAAGGAACAAAGATAAATTCAGATCCAAATAGTAAATTATTTCTCTAAAAATTTTGTATTTATTTTTATTTTTTGTAGAGTCAGAGTCTTGCTATATTGCCCAGGGTGGTCTCAAACTTTTGGCCTCAAGTAATCCTCCCACCTCTGCCTCCCAAAGCTCTGAGATTACAGGCATGAATCAATGCACCCAGCCCCCCAAAATAAATTCTTATCAGGAGCACAGAAAGGAGATTCATTGTGCCAGGAAAAAAGATTGTTTGAGGACCAGATGGGGGTAGTTAATCTTGAACCAATTAGGTCCTTCTAGAAGGAACAGGTCTGTCTAAAAAGCAAGTGTGGGCTAGCCAGGCACCCACACTTGGTTAAAATGTAAGATAAGGAAGCAAGGGTCAAGGTTTTGTTGCTAAAACAGTTGGCAGAGTTGCAGCAAGCAGCATGGTGGCCAAAGCAGTCATTTGCATGATGCTGGAAATAACATGAATTCACAAATTTGGTGTGCTCCCACAACAAACATGCTCCTGACAAGATGTGTGAGAGTCACAGCATGGTACATCAAATCATATTTTATTAGCTACTAGTCCAGCTGGAGAAACAGTGTTTATGAAAGTCGGTGCTAGTAAATGCTACTCACCTCGCACAAAGTTCTCAAGCCCAGACCCCCAAAGTCATCCTTCATTCCTTTCTTTGCTTTGGACTCCCTCTCCATCAGTTCTTTAGGAGCCCTGTCGACTGACAAAAGGACATCTTACATCCATGATCCTTTCTTTGTCTCCACTTTTATCATCCTGGCACTAGGCAGCATCTTCTTTTGCCTGGGTAGCCCACAGTAGCCAACAGTCTCCAAATCAAGCCATGTAACTCCCCAACATAGAGCAAAACCCATATTTTTACCTGCAGGACTTCGTGTGATCTCGCCCCTGCCTACCTCTTTCATTCTGTCCCTCCTCCCATCTTCTATGCTTCAGCTTCACTGGCCTTCTTGCTTTTCTCAGACACACCACACTCTTTCCTGCCTGAGGGCCTTTACACCAACTGTTCCTTCTGTGACACCTCTAGATTTTCAGAAGACGGAGTCCTCTAGTCATCAAGGTTCTTATCTGCAGTGTGACCACTTCAGGGAGCCTGCTCTGGACGTTGTGTCTGTCCAGCCCCTCTCCACTGGTCACTTTCTAAGATGTCCTATTCAATGACCTTCGTTGCACTTTTCTAATATTTTTGTCATGATTTAACTATTACTTGTTTGTTATTGTCTCTGCCACTGGAATGCCAGTTCTGTAATAGCAGGGGCTGGGCTGGACCAATTTATTCATTAGGCACAGTAGGCACAGTGCCTAGAATCCATGATACTTTCTGGGGTCCACAAAAATGTTTTAATTTTCATTTACTTAAAAAGTTAGAAGAAAAAGTAAATATAAAATAATAATTTTAATTTTTTTATGGAGGTAGAGACCAATTCATAATACAGCCACAGAAGTGAATCTGTCAACTTTGTTCGCCACAGTGTCTCCAGCACCTGGAACTATACCTGACGTCTAGAAAGCCTTCCAGACACATTTGTTGTCCAGATAAATGGCAGTGTCCTGAGAATTTGGGGATCTGGCCTCATGGAACTCAGGTCGTGTGTGTGGGGTGTGTGTGTGTGTGTGTGTGTGTGTGTGTGTGTAATGGATATCTTAAGTTTGCCACTCTAGACCCACTCTCTTCCCTTCTCTACTTGTTTCTGGGCTGAAGATGCTGATCTATATGTAGATCAATGGCTTTAGGTTGGGTTCAGCCAAGGGAGGATCTGAGGACGGAAGGATAGTGAGGTTCCAGTGTTTATTCCTGGGTTTTCCTCCCCACTGAGTCAAAATGAACTTCATCCCCCACATTAATCTAACGAATAACAATCATATTACCAATAATAATACGATTGATATTTATTGAGACTAAATCTAGTGTTGTTATTTTTATGTAGTGAAATGGTATGATAGCATAATGCAACAGCCTTTACTTTATGCTTAAACTTCACAGCACAAAAATGTTTGCAGACTTCATCAATTTCCTTAAAAATTTCCCTTGATCTTTTGATATTCATATTTTTCCCCTCTGATATCTTTATTCTATTACCATGTTTGTAAGTTTTCTTTTTTATAGTTCACAGGTCTAGCTTTGTCAGATCCTCATTTGTCAATGGTTTTATATGTGATTGTGTAACTTTCCTACATCGCTGTCATTAACCTAATAAAACCTGAATTTTTTGCAGTGTTTGTGATTTTTACAAGCAACATATTTACTCTGTGGGTTTCCTTGAACTGAGACTAATGACAATGTCATAATATTGTGAGTCTTTGGCATTAAGTTGCCCTTGTTTCTGCAAGAACAACTAGCAACCTCTTTTCTGAGCTTCTGATATAAGAGAAACCACACGGCATTTAAAGAACACTTTACCTCTGGCAGGAAAATATTTTTTGTGATAACAATAGACATATGATAAAGCTTAAATTCTTCCAGTAAGTAAACACTATGTGGTCCCTGGTTTCTAGGGCATAAAGGGCATGCTTCTGCTTTGCCAGCTGACCTCGGTTCTTACCCATTTACTGTTTTACTTCCATATTTTCTCTAGAAAATAAAAATTTCAAAATATATAAAATTCTAAAGCTAAGATTTTGAAGTAGTTTTAAAGGTACGCAATGGATACATAAAACAGTATACATAAATGTCCTTTGTGAGGCATCTCAAATTAATGACTCAGATAAATTTGGTTTTAATATATAACATCATTAGTCCTAATGGCAAAGTTCATTATAATAATCTATGTACAAATTTCCTGGTAGTATTACAAGTGTTTGGAAGTACATCTCATAAATTATTAGTAAGATGTAAGACAACTCACTTTATTAGTCCACTTACACATTTATTGTCATCAAGGATATTTATCATATTTCCAAGTAGCTTGCAGTTATATAGATAAGTTCTGTTGATTTCTTCATATTTTATCAGCTATCTGAATGTCATTATATTCTAAAATATTCTTTTTTTTTTTTTTTTTTT
>NW_012106141.1:4041712-4054343 GCF_000951045.1 Mandrillus leucophaeus | reverse complement strand
AGGCTGGAGTGCAGTGGCCGGATCTCAGCTCACTGCAAGCTCCGCCTCCTGGGTTCATGCCATTCTCCTGCCTCAGCCTCCCGAATAGCTGGGACTACAGGCACCCGCCACCATGCCCGGCTAATTTTTTGTATTTTTAGTAGAGACGGGGTTTCACTGTGTTAGCCAGGATGGTCTCAATCTCCTGACCTCGTGATCTGCCCGTCTTGGCCTCCCAAAGTGCTGGGATTACAGGCTTGAGCCACTGCGCCCGGCCTATTCTAAAATATTCTTAAATTCATTTGCTTTTTTTTTGAGATGAAGTCTTGCTCTGTCACCCAGGCTGGAGTACAGTGGTGCAATTTTGGCTCACTGCAAACCCTGCCTCCTGGGTTCAAGCGATTCTCCTGCCTCAGTCTTTCGAGTAACTGGGACTACAGCTGTGTGTCACCACACTTGGCTAATTTTTGTATTTTTAGTAGAGATGGGGTTTCACCATGCTGGCCAGGCTGGTCTCGAACTCCTGGCCTCAAATGATCCGTCCACCTTGGCCTCCCAAAGTGTTGGGATTACAGGCGTGAGCTGCTGCGCCTGGCCAATTTGCTTTTGTAATCTATATAAACTATATCTCATGGCTAATTATTGGCACATAATCAGAGTAAAATGTGCATAATTGTTGGGGGCATCAATGTTGAACTGTGATTGTGATTGTTTTTATGATGCTCTTATGGGGCATTTCATCTATACCTCTGGTTGGAGAAGGCCCAGTTTGACTCTGTATCTTGCCTGCTTTTCCTCCTTGAAGGAGTCCCTGCAGTGTAATGGCACTTGCCTCTTTGCAAGTGCTCAGAGTAAACATCTCTAAGTCATCTTCTATTTCATCCACTACTCTCATCCTCTCCCTTCCTCCTTCTTCTCCCCCAGTCCTCTGTCCAAGAAGTCACCAGGTTCTGTTGCTTCCTTCCAGAGGGGGAGAAGGGAAGATATTTCTGACAAGAAGATACGGAGAAGTATGGCATGTTTGAGACTGGGGCTCACTGTGGCCAGAATCCCAAGTTGTGGAGGACAGCAGTGGTGGGATGTGAACAGAGTGAGGAAGACCGTGCGGTACCTTCAAGGTGTTGCTTAGGAACTTGGATTTTTCCCTTTACTCAGGGAGTGAGAGTCACTGGAAAAAAAAAGACAGAAAAGTGCAGGACAAGGGATTAGCATAATGTGTGCGATGAGAGGAAAGTGAGGGAGTTTCAGGTGTGGATGAAAGAGGTATTGAAGGGGAGACAGGAACAGAGGCTGATCAGGGAAGGAAGGAAATCGAAAGGTGGAAAGAGGGGTAGGCCATACCCACAGAGGAGGGAGTGGGGGCAAAGAGAAGTTTGGAAGGAATGAGGAGGCAGGACGAGTCGAGGAGAGCAGGTGATGGGCAGAGGGACATTTCAGAGTTGAATATTTGCGGAGCATATGACCCTGGGAGTCAATTACTGAAGGCCTCGAGTGCATACTATTGAAACAGATGAGGCCAAGGAACTGGAAAGTGAGGGCTTTGGTGGGGTCATCCCTGGGATGTTGATATTACATTACTGGGGATGTCATTACTGGGTACTGGCAGCGTCCAGAGTGGAGAGGAAATCCTCAACATATGGAAGGCAAAATGGATGTCAGTGGATGCTAGGTGTGGGGCAAGACCAAAGAGCTTATTGGTTGGGGGCACTGGCTGAGTTCAAAACCTGGCTCTACCACTTTCTGATTGTGGGAGAAGGTAGGTCACCCCTCTGTACCCCTGTTTCCTCATCAATAAAACAGGGGTCATATTAACTGTGTGTCACAAGGTTGTTATACAAATTACTGAGATAAAACATGTAAATCACTCAGAATAGTGCCTAGTCCATAGCAAGTGCCCAGTCAATATTCGCTATCATAACTCAGAGGGGATATAAGCGTTGTCTGTGGCCTGGAAAGGTGGCAGAAGAATATTGGATCTCCTTCCTGCTGAGAAGCAGAAAAAACAAATGCCTGAGAGAAAAACATGTCCGCATTTAAAGCAAATGTGTTAGGCCCTCTTCTCCCTGCATCTGTATGCAGAATAAGCAACATTGAGAACCTAAGGTAACTTCTTGGCAATAGACTGAACTTCCAAAGTGCTCAGAGAACTTTGACAGATGTCTAGAGGGGTTGACTCATGGCCTGGACTATGGAAGACAGTGAGGAGAGGCAGAGAGCTGGGATGAAGACATATGGGACTGAATGGGCTACTCGGCCTTGGAATTTCAAATGAAACTCTGGAGCGGGTGGTGGGTGGGCCATGTTTGCAGGATTCCATGTTATGGTGTGTACAGTGGAAACGGTTATGACCAGTGTGGCTGGACTGTAGGAGACTGAGAATGAAGGTCGATTAAAGTGCACCTTAGTAAGTGTTCTGAGCAACCAGAAGATGCCATGAGGGACCAGCTCATTTAAGGAGATATGATAGATTCAGATGTAAAAAGCTGTGTACTCTCTGTTTTTGCAATTAGTCCTAAAGCACTTGATTATGCCTGTGTCTTGAACCTCATTTCATTTTATTTTGGATTATTGAATTTAGTTCCTAGCTCACGTTTTGGATCTAACACTTTTTGTTCTGTTTTGGATCTAACCACTTTGTATTCCTGGTTGTGACTCTTACCTCTTTGGGGAATGGTTCTGCTGCCCCTCCTTATGACATAGCAGTCTAAGACTACTGGGGGTAACCCTCTGCCTTCAATTGGGTTCACTGGAAACACAATTAAAGATGAGAAGTTCGGTGCTGAAGGTTTATTGGGGAGCACTCTTGGGAGATATGTCCCCATAAGGAGGTGAGAAAGGCAACACTGAGCAGATGGAGAAGCTGATGTGCAGGGAGATTGCACCTGGGGCCTCAGCCAACCCTGTGGGGGCCCTGGAGCTGTGATGACCCTTTAGGGTTGTTCCAATGGAGGCTAAGAAGTTAGACCTTTGTATCTCAGCATTAGCTAGTCATTAACTGTGGGCTGCTCCCTAGGAGTGGGTGCAAACTTGGGCGAGAAATATCCAGGGGTGGAGGCTGTGGGGAGCCTTCACTAGCTGACATTCCCAACAGATGAGGATGAGTGTGTTGGTCCTGGAGAGCAGCCCTTGATGGAGCACCACAGTATCTACTCCACTCCCCTCAAGGGGTTTACGTGAGCACCGTCCAGCCTGCCTCTGGTTCCTTTAGAGTGCAGTAGTATTGGGATGAGATGAGAGATGAAAAGAGAGAGGCTACAGGGAATGCAGGAGAAGGCAGAAGTCTTATCTTACATCCTTCAAAATTTTGCTCACAGAGAACTGAGGCTGGTGTAACAACATGGACATCACCTTGAGGGTTCATGAAAGAAAGGGAAGGAAGTTGTGCAGTCTATACCACTCATTCTATCCTTAACTGCATACCCACAGATCATCTTTAATATTTACAGGGTCATTGTCTTATTTGGCAACACTACTGTGGAATTACAAAGAAATTGATCTACATAGCACATGGATGCTAACAGCCAGGAGAACGAGCTTTTGGTAATTATCAGATAGTTGAAGGGCTAATTATGACAAAACTACTGCCTCCTCTAGAGAAGCTACTCTTGCAGAAGAAAGAGCAGTGAAATCTTCCATTAGGAGTATTTTTTGAAGCATAAGAGCTTGCTTAGATATTAAATTAAAGGCAATAAAAGAAAATTTAAATGTCTGAGAGGTAAAAACAATGACAGCTCTGTTCTAATATATGGAGTACTGGGATGCCTGATAGAAAAGTGCTGTCTGGGCTATACAACTAGGGCTGCAAAATTAATGTCCACTGACCTGTTTGAAACATGATCTAGTGAGTGATCATGTCTTCAGCAGGTTTTGTGGCTCTTTCTGGGCTAATCTTAACATCAAAACGTGCTTCTTTCATCATAGGGACCTAAAGATCTCCTTTTTGGGGCAATTATTTAAATGATTTTCCCAGTATCCCAGAGAATTGTTGATCTCCTGACCACCAGGAGGCAACTTTTGTTGCTCCCAAAGCCAAAAGCAAATGACACTAAAATACTCCTCTTGTTCATTCACTGGGAAAATTTCTAAATGATGGCAATTCTCTTATTCCCTGGAAGAGAATAAAGGAATGTAGAAAATGTGTTAGAAAGAAACTTCAGATATATCCCTCTTCATTACAGTGTGAATTTCACTCTAAATGTGCTCATTTCCTATGTTGTAAATTACAGTTAGAAAAAATAAATAGAACCTGGCCATTCCCAAGTTTATGAAATCATATAGTCTTTCCTGATGAAAAATTCCCTACTCAACAACTAATTTGCTGCTAATGATAATAAGGTCATCCAAGTGCACAGCTGTCGGGTTTCCATGGTACACACATGACTGATTAAAATTACCTAGCAAAACCATGGGAGTGGGCTATTAGACTGGTTGGAGGATTGTGCATGGAATGAAGCCTTAGGCATTGATGGGAGCTGGTTAGTCAGCCTGCCTTTAATTAGCAAGGGAAACCTCTCCTGTTTTAAATAATTTATATCTGCATCCAAAGTAGATAATAGAAGGAGTATAATAATGAGAAAGCATTACTGCTCACCAGGAGGCCTTTTCCGAACACAATTTACCAGCACAAGAAGTACCTGGGTTTGAACACAGTTCGCCCCCCTGACAAAGCTCAGCCTGAACAATTTGACTCCTCTGATGAGATTTCCCATGCAACTGAAACTTGTTAATTGAGTAAACTAGGCATAAACAGGATGTGGTGTTTTTATATCTTTGGTGAGCAAAAAGCATCTGAATTCTTTTCTTCTTTATTCTATACTTTTAGGAAAAAGAAACGCACCCATTACTTAAATTCTACACCATCTCTTTTTTTGTGCTTTGGCTTAAATAACTGGCTAAGCCATTGAAATAAATGCCATTTTATTGAATGGGGAAAATGTAGATTGATTCCATTCATATAAATAATAAATTCTCGGAACACATTAAATATTTCTTGAGCTGCATTAATGCACATTTGCATTTCTCTTTAATATGAAACAGCTGTTGTATTTTTCATTTTATGATGTTTTAAAGAGAAGGAAAGAATTGAGAACAAACATGAATCACACATCCCCACTACGTTTCATTAAAGACAATATTACATTAATTCCCATTGCTCCTGAGTCTGATGGAGAACAGAAACTTGCTTCATTTTTAAAACCTTGAAAGTTAACATAGAAACTTTGGTAAGCATTCAAATTATCAACTTGAAATGAGAAAGGGAGTCAGCTCTGATATGCATCAACTTAACTGCACCGCTCTGGATTTAGGAGCCGGCAAAGTATAGAATTTACTTACATAAATCAAATCATTCTGGTGAAAGGTAGCCATGTAAATCCCCATTTCTCACCTGGCATTCTCATTTGGATAGAAGAATTGATTCTCTTAGCAATGGAATAAACTGCCCTCCCTGTCCTTTTGCTAACATAGTTTCTTTATAGTTATGCAAACTGAATTTCAGTCATCTTCCTTATCGTGGCCTTGGGAAATAAAAATCTGGCTGGTTAAATATGGCTGATGGTTTTCATTATAGTTTGATAACCTACATTCTATATGTATAACAATAACTGAAACTATATTTTTTTTTCTGACATGCCTGAGCTGAAAATCAAATGAATTTTCAGTCACTATGGACTCGTGACCTCATGTTTTTGGTAGGATTCCGAGAGCACACTTTAAGAAGACCCTTTTGTCTTCTTTTCTGCCTCCCCTCTCTCTTGATTCTATGCTTTGGCACTATGGCCTAGTAGAATCAAACCATTGTATTTTAGAGTCAGATCTATGTAGTTCAGAGTTGTGACTCTCCCTCTAACCTGGTGTGTGGATTTTGGCAAGCTAAATGAACTCTGAGCTCCAGGTTCTTGATTTTGTAAATGAGAATACTAATTGTTGTGTCCCAAGATTGTTATGAGGGTTAAAAGAGATAATATGAGTAACAGTCCCTGCCATGGGGCGCAGGACCCAGTAGGATTTGCCAGATGGTCACCTCTTTCTTTCTCCCTTTCCCTTCTCCTCACTTCCTAAGCTCAAAGAGACAGTGACTTGGCAGTTGTCAAGGACTGTCTCAGCTACAGGCTAAGAGTAGCTCCCACGGTTTATACAGTGTCATGAGAAAGCTTCCCACAGAGGACATGAGTCACTGCCACTGTGGACATGACAGCATCCCTGTGTATGTTGAAATGTCAACCCCAGGTTCAGCATGACATGTTATGTCGTGAAGGTAAATCACAAATGGAAGCCTGGAAGCAGGGGGATTCCAAAGTTCTCCAGAAATAGTTGAGAGTAAGGCACTGCCCCAGACTCAGACTAGAGTCTCTCAGTCCCCTTTACAGCCCCCAGGAGTGGGATCCAGAAAGTCCTGTGACGGGAAACTGAATAAGGCAGCAGAAATCTACCAGGCTAGGATGTGGCCATAGTCAAAACCAGAAAAGTCAGAGTTCACGGACTCAAGAATATATGCCAAGATTCAATGGCTGAAAAAATATATTTCATTCTTATAAACAACTGTACAGTGCAGGGAGAACTTCCGCATTTATCGCCTTGAATTTCACAACTCTTATGCAGTGAAGGTGATTTACCTAATTTTATAAGTATGGAAAGATAAGCTTATTGAGATGAGATCTCCATATAACTCCACTCTTTCTGTAGTGGGAGGTAGTATGTAGAAATTACGCTTGTCAACTCTAGAATCAAACACCCTGGCTCAAATCCCAGCCCTGGCACTCCCTTGCTGAGTGTCCTTAGACACATTAGTTATTTAACTTGCTTGAACTTCAGTCTCCTCAGGTGAAAAATGGGAATCACGTTATAGGGTTGCTCTAAAGAGTCAATGAGGTAATGGGCTAGTTGTTCAAGCCAACCTAGGAACCTTTCTTTTCTCTCCAACTCTTCATTCCTTCTCTTTCCCATGCCCCAAACCTGCTCCTCTTCTAGCCCTTCTCACCTCATCAAAGGGTAGCCTATCCACCCATTCATTGTTCAGGTCAATAACTAGATGTCATCCTTAATTCCATTCTACCCCATTGTCCTCCCTACCCTCCTTTCCAATCCACAAATCTCTCAGCTCTGTCTCCAAAATACTCCAGAATCTGTCTGCTGGTCTCCATTCATACATTCAAATGTGATAGTCTCTGACTGTGCAACTACAGCAACCTTTGCTTTTACTCATGACCCTTATAATCTATTCTCCACATTACAGTCAAAACAACCTTTTGAAAATGTAAATCATACCTTGCGATTCCAGTGCTTAAAAATGTTGCAGTGGTTTCCTGCTGCATCTAGACTAGAATCCAAACTCCCTTCATGGCTGCCGCTCACCAGTCAGAGCCCATCTCCTACCATTTCTCCTCTTGTTTCCTACAACCCCACCATACAGGTCGTTGTGGAGCTTATTGAATGTGCTGCCAGCTGTGGTTGGAATGTTCTTCCTTTCATCTTTTGGAATTTAGAGTCTGAAAGCGAACGTACGACCTAAAGATACCTTTCCTGAGCTCCCTATCTACAGTAGACCCCTATCCTAGTAATTCTAAAATCACCAAAAAAGAGATTTTTGTTTATTTAATTAAAATTCAATAAAATGAAGCTAAACTTTCTCTATCTTTTCATAGAACCTTCTTTGTTCCTGTATGAAACATGTCATTTTCTACATTGATTGGTTGTGTCAGAATGACTGTTTTCAAATGATGCTATGTAGAGCCCAAGGGGTCACTGGATGTAATTCAGGGACCCAAAGTTGTGGAGCTTGAGATGTTAAATTAGCTGGAACCCAGGACTTGGGCCTTGACTTCAACTGAAAAAGCTGCATTTTTGTCTGTTTTACTTGGCGAGGTTCTATATGAGATTACTTTTGTTACAACTTTGAAAACCACTGCTCCTTTTACTGCTGTTAAATTTTCTGCTCAGACCTCTTGATGATAGGATTTATCTCTGCTTCATTTTCTCATCACCACACTACCTGGTCCAGCAGTACATACTCAAACAGTTCTGGTTGGTTGAATGAAGGAGTCAAGACCTAGAGACTAGGGCCTAATGCAGCTGCACTCCACGGCCCTATGCACAATTATTGAGCCTCTTTGCAATCAAATTTTTGGCCAGTCAGGGAGTAGAGGTTTTTCCCAACATCCTCATCACTGTCTGTGTTAGCATACATGTACACAGTTTATGGTATTTTCTGCCCTGTGAATTATTTTCTCTCTAACAATTATTTGGGTTTTGATTTATGGTTTGGCTTACCTTTTCTGATCTGTTTACACCTCCTAACAACTTTCCATTCATCCGGTTTTCCCTCCAGGGAGTTTAACCAGATTGGCCAATTAGCACTTCCCTTTTAACAAACAGATAAATATTTCACTCTACTCAAGTATGGAGGACACCTTGCAGTGATGAGATAAATCAGAACTTCCCTATAGATTTTCTTTACCTAGAGTGAGTGCATCACTTGAAGCAATTACATCAATAATAATAATGCACACACAGGCACATATTTCATGGTTATACCTCCACTGGGAGCTTTGATTTCTCCTTGGAGTCAAGGACTGTGGAATCCCATGAGATTTCTCAATTTGCTTGGAGGTTAGATGTGATATGTAGTTTAATAGTTATAATATATGATGAATGTTAGTGCTAAGTGAGTTTAGACAAAATGTATTATGTCTAATATATTTCCATACTTCCCCCATAAGGTCACTAGAGTTATATATTATCATATATTCTAAAAGACTGAATTTGATTTACCATCTTTCCACATCCCAGATGGTTCTTACCTTCTGCTAATTAGCTATTCAAATAAATTGGGTGACAATTCTAAGAAAGCACAATTGATATATTAAAGTGTTAGTTTATTTTAAATAATGAGTATCATTTTACTCCTTAGCTCTTTTATTTATAGAGTTTCTTGCTATATCTCTCAATGAATTAGTGGTTTTGCTGAAACACTAAATTGTCCTTGTTTAACTGAGGAACAATAATCAAGTTGGCTTTTGATGCACTGGTAATTTATGGCTGTGCAGGTAATGATACCAGCATCAATCTGTGATGTTCTTTTATCAAGACTAATTCCAATGTAATATTTCAATTTAGTTTTCACTAAAGCATTCAATTTGCATTTAGAAGGCAGTCAATATAGGTTAATAAAATGGTGTCAACTAATGAGCTATTCTGCTTGTATAACACTGCCCCTCTTACCATGAATTGTCTTGGACTGACATCCCACTACCCTGGGTGCCAGCCAAAAAGACATCTGAATGCCTACTAGTGCTGTATACCCAAGGATGCTAAATATGAGTGGGTTGAACGGCAGTCTGCTATTGTTTTTCTGTCTATGCCAAGGTAGCTGGGTGTGTGGGGAACACAAAACCGAATTAAGACACATAATATAACCTAGTGGGAAAATAGCTAGTAACACTACAAGGGAGGGAAATAATTACTCTCCTGCAAGTCCATACAAGATGTGACAAGAATGCAGAAAAAGGAGAGCTTTGTTTTTCTTGGGCTTGGGAAAGGCTTTACAGATGGCATGGCTTTGGAACAAGACTAAGGAATGAAGATGGCCAAGGATGGTATAAGAGCATTTGGGGCAGCATGTTGGTTTTCTATGGCTGCTGCAACAAAAGACCAGCAACTCAGAGGTTTAAAACAATGCCCATTTATTATCTCAGTTTCCATGGGTCTAAAGTCTAGCACAGCATGACTCAGTTGATTTTTGCTTAGGTTCTCACAAGGATACCATCTAAGTGTCTAGAGCTCTGGGGAAGAATCCACTTTTGAGGCCATTCAGGTCACTGGCAGAATTCAGTTCCTATGGTTGCAGGGCTAAGGTCCCAATTTCCTTGCTGGCTGTGAGTCAGGAGCATCTTTCACCTCCTTACAACTGCCTGCATTCCTCATCCCGTTATCTTTTCCATCTGGAGTCTCTGCCTTCTCCTTCTACTGCATCTCTCTAACTCCAGTGGAAGAAAGATCTCTGCTTTAAAGGGTTCATTTGATTAGATTGGGTCTACCAAGATAATTCAGAATAATCTCTGTCTCTTAAAGTCTATAACCAAAATTGTATTTGCAAAGACTCTTATTGTAACATATTGGCAGCTTCCAACAATTGGGACCTGGACATATTTGGAGGCCATTCTGCCTACCATAGTGAGTGAGAACAGTAGAAACAGAGGATCTCTTCATAGCAGTGGTGAGGAGTCAGACATGTACAGAGGGTTGGGACAGGAAATGGAGGTGGGGAGGCAAAATTGATCACTCCTTTTTATGCATACCCATGATACTTTGCTGACTCTACTAAGAGTAAACTCAAATTATGTGGGATTCTTCTTCCATTTGCCCCTGAGGCCAGGAACCTGGTTTTATTCTGTTTTGTACCCCAGTGCTAGAATTCTACTTTCCCTTCTAATAGGTAACTGATAAGTATTTTTCAAATTGAGTTGAAGAAAAGTGATGGCAATTGATGATAGCAAAATATCATTTCTTAGGCTGAGGAGTAAATATCTAAATGAGGATGGTCAGACAGAGGTGGTAGCAGAGATTATTTTAGAAGGGGTCTTATAGACATGACTGGAATCACTTCATGGAATGGACGTTGCCTTTCCCTATCATGCTCACTGCCTATGCTCTTGGATCATGCACTACCTTGAAGATTTCTGTCTTTGAAGTTATTGCTGTACTCGATTTTGGTATTTTTAGACTGGTACATTACTTTCCCAGCTTCTCAGCAATCCACAGTCCCTCCACACTGAAAAGAGTTCCTCATGTTTTGACTAAATGTAGTCTGGCTTCAGTTGACTATCTATGAGCTGTTCATTTAACTTGTTGGGTTCAACAGGACTGGGATCTAATGACATCAGTACTTGGGGTTTAATAGGGAAGCTATGCCTTGGAAGGCAGTTGCTGTGAACTGTGATTGGTCTACTTCACATAACTCCTTTGAGGCTCAGTATCCTCATACACAAAATGGGGATATGGCATCTAATAGATAGTCACATAGATGAAATGAGACCATGTAGTTAAGTGCTTGGTACTTAATCATTAATTAAATTAATGGTAAATTAATATGAGTTCTCAACTCTTCCTCAGAATCATTGTGGTCCATAAATTGATTATAGTCTTCAAAATGAGTATAGTTCATAGTAGCCAATTAAATTAAATTAAATTAAATTAATTAATAATGACTACACTGGTGTAATTTAAACATGAAATACCTAAAATATTAATGAATAGAAAAAGTGCCTGCCCCCCAGTTGGTCCCTTCGTTTTCCTACTCTGCCTCTCTCATTGGATGGGTGCTTCTGTTTCTGTGCTAGAAAAGCATGGGACAGATTCAGAGTTAGGGTACCTCTAATAACCTGAGGGATTCTCCATGCCAGCCTGAAGAAATATCTCTCTCTCTCTCCCCTTGAGGACTTGTTTTACTTTGTATTCAGTAGCTCATTATGTGCTGTCTGTGACACCTCTTTTCTTCTTCTTTTTTTTTTTAGGTGTTTACATCTTATTTCTCAAACTATTTTATGAGCTTCTAGTCACTTATTCCAACATATTTCTTTTTATTTTAGTTTCAGGAGTATACGTGCAGATTTGTTATGTGGGTAAACTGTGTGTTGTGGGAATTTGATGTACAGATTATTTTATCACTTAGGTAATAAGCACAGTACCTGACAGGTAGTTTTTCAATTCTTATACTCTTCCCAACTTGCACCATCTAGTAGGCCCTGGTGGTTTTTGTTACCTTCTTGGTGTCCATATGTATTCAAAGTTTAGCTCCCACTTATAAGTGAGAACATGTGGCATTAGGGTTTCTGTTCCTATGTTAGTTTGCTTAGGATAATGGCCTCCAGCTGCGTACGTGTTGCTGCAAAGGACATTATCTCGTTCTTTTTGATGAATACATAGTATTCCATTGTGCATGTGTACCATATTTTTTTAAATCTAGTCTACTGTTGCTGGGCATTTAGGTTGATTCCATGTCTTTGCTGTTGTGAATAGTGCCATGATGAATGTACGTGTGCATGTGTATTTATGGTAGAATCATTTATATTCCTTTGGGTACATACCCAATAATGGGATTACTGGGTCAAATAGTAATGCTTTTTTAAGTTCTTTGTGAAATTGCCAAATTGCTTTCCACAATGGCTGAACTAATTTACATTCCCACCAACAGTGTATGTGTTCCCTTTTCTCCACAACCTTACCAACATCTGTTATTATTTGCCTTTTTAATAATAGCCATTCTCACTAGTGTGAGATGGTATCTCATCGTGGTTTTTATTTGCAGTTCTCTAATGATTAGTGATGGTGTGTATATTTTTATATGCTTGTTGGCCACGTGTATGTCTTCTTTTGAAAAGTGCCTGTTCATGTTCATTGCCCACTTTTTAGTGGGATTGTTTTTTTATTGTAAATTTGTTTAAGTTCCTTACAGATGTTGGATATTAGAACTTTGTCAGATGCAGAGTTTGTAAATTTGTTTAAGTTCCTTATAGATGTGGGATATTAGACCTTTGTCAGGTGCAGAGTTTGCAAATATTTTCTTCCATTCTGTAGGTTGTCTGTTTACTCTGTTGATAGTTTTCTTTTGCTATGCAGAAGCTCTTTAGCTTAATGAGGTCCCATTTGTCAACTG
>NW_012106141.1:4038125-4040562 GCF_000951045.1 Mandrillus leucophaeus | reverse complement strand
TGATCTCCTTTGACTCCATTCTCCCATTTAGGTCACACTGATGCAAAAGGTGGGTTCCCATGGTCTTGGGAAGCTCCACCTCTGTGGCTCTGCAGGGTATAACCTCTCTCCCAGCTACTTTCCCAGGGGCTGGTGTTGAATGGCTGCAGCTTTTCCAGGCACGTGGTGCAAGTTCTCAGTGGATCTACCATTCTGGGGTCTGGAGGATGGTGGCCCTCTTCTCACAGCTCCATTAGGTGGTGCCCCAGTAGGGACTCTGTGTGTGGGGGGGTTCCAACTCCACATTTCCCTTCCACACTGCCCTAGCAGAGGTTCTTCATGAGGACCCTGACCCTGTAACAAACTTCTGCCTAGACATCCAGGTGTTTCCATGCATCTTCTGAAATCAAGGCGGAGGCTCCCAAACCTCAATTCTTGACTTCTGTGCACCTGCAGGCTCAATACCACATGGAAGCTGCCAAGGCTTGGAGCTTGCCCCCTCTGAAGCTGCAGCCTGAGCTGTACCTTGGCCCCTTTTAGTCATGACTAGAGTGACTGTAATGCAGGGCACCAGGTCCCTGGACTGCATACAGCATAGGAACCCTGGGCCTGGCCCACAGAACCATTTTTTCTTCCTGGGACTCTGGGTCTATGATGGGAGGTGCTACTGTGAAGACCTCTGACATGCTCTGGAGACATTTTTTCCATTATCTTAGGGATTAACATTCAGCCACTTGTTACTTATGCAATTTTCTGCAGCTGACTTGAATTTCTTCTCAGAAAATGGGTTTTTCTTTTCTACCACATTGTCAGGCTCCAAATTTTCCAAACTTTTATGCTCTGCTTCTCTTATAAAATTGAATGCCTTTAACAGCACCCAAGTCACCTCTTGAATGCTTTGCTGCTTAGAAATTACTCCCGCCAGATACCCTAAATCATCTCTCTCAAGTTCAAAGTTCCACACATCTCTAGGGCAGAGACAAAATTCTGCCAGTCTCTTTGCTAAAACATAACGAGAGTCACCTTTGCTCCAGTTCCCAACAAGTTCCTCATTTCTGTCTGAGACCACCTCAGTCTGGACTTTATTGTCCATATTGTCATCAGCATTTTGGGCAAAGCCATTCCACAAGTCTCTAGGTACCGGTGCCAAAACGCCAGCTACAGTTGTGCTGCCTGACAGCAATAAGATTGCTCTCCATCTCCTTGCTGAATGGGACTTAGCACCAGCTTCCAGCCCAAAAGTACTGCTTCTGTGTGAATTCAGCTGTGGATGTGGCTTCCTGTTGTCCTGAAAAACACCTGGACGGCAGAGTCTGCAACCCCACCCGCCTCTGCCACTGGTAACCAGATGGGCAATGCCTACTAGAGCTTAGGCTCAGCATCCCTGATCTGTGTAAACTCAGCTAGAGGAAACAGCTTCCTATTGTCCCAGGAAACATCCAGATGGCAGAGCATGTGACCCTACCACTGGTAAACAGATGGGCAATGTGTGCTGGAGCTTCCAGATCAGTGGTCCCACTATGAACTCAGCCAGTGGGTGCAGCTTCCTATTGTTACAGGAAGCACCCAGACAGCAGGGCAGATGACCCCAGCAAGCCCCACTGCTGATAGCCAGGCAGGCAATACCTGCTAGAGCTTCCACCCAGCAGTCCTGCTTCTGTGGGAACTCATCTGGAGGGTGCAGCCTCCTGTTGTCTTGGGAAACACCCAGACAGCAGGGCACATGACTCCTAGCCATTATAAGACAGAACCTTACTGATCTGATAGAGCTGAAAAACACACTGGTAGAATTTCAAAATGTAATTGCAAGTATTAACAGCAGAATTGACCAAGGTGAGAAAAGAATCTTAGAGCTTAAAAACTGGCTCTCCAAAACAACTCAGTTAGACAAAAATAAATTTAAAAAAAAAAAGAAGAATAAACAAAGCCTTCAAGAAATATGGGATTATATAAAGAGACCAAATCTCATTCTTTTCTTCTGTATGTGGCATATACTCTAAAACTGACCACACAATCAGGCATAAAACAATCCTCAGCAAATTAAAAAAAAATTATACCAACCATGCTCTTGGACCACAGTATGATAAAAATAGAAATCAAGCTAAGAAAATCACTCAAAACCATACAATTACATAGAAATTAAACAACCTGCTCTTGAATGACTTTTGGGTAAATAATGAAATTAAGACAGAAATCAAGAATTCTTTGAAATGAATAAGAAAAAAGATACAACATAACCAGAATCTCTGGGACACAGTCAAAGCAATGTGAAGAGGGAAGTTTATAGTGCCAAATACCTGCATCAAAAGATAGAAAGATCTCTAACTAACAACCTAACATCACAATTAGAGGAACTAAAGAAACAAGAGCAAACCAACCCCAAGGCTAGCTGAAGACAAGAAATAACTGAAATCAGAACTGAACTGAAGGAAACTGAGATGCAAAAACCTATACAAAA
>NW_012106141.1:4033557-4035892 GCF_000951045.1 Mandrillus leucophaeus | reverse complement strand
CCTTTTTAATAATAGCCATTCTCACTAGTGTGAGATGGTATCTCATCGTGGTTTTTATTTGCAGTTCTCTAATGATTAGTGATGGTGTGTATATTTTTATATGCTTGTTGGCCACGTGTATGTCTTCTTTTGAAAAGTGCCTGTTCATGTTCATTGCCCACTTTTTAGTGGGATTGTTTTTTTATTGTAAATTTGTTTAAGTTCCTTACAGATGTTGGATATTAGAACTTTGTCAGATGCAGAGTTTGTAAATTTGTTTAAGTTCCTTATAGATGTGGGATATTAGACCTTTGTCAGGTGCAGAGTTTGCAAATATTTTCTTCCATTCTGTAGGTTGTCTGTTTACTCTGTTGATAGTTTTCTTTTGCTATGCAGAAGCTCTTTAGCTTAATTAGGTCCCATTTGTCAACTGCTGTTTTTGTTGAATTTGCTTTTGGTGTCCTCATCATGAAATCTTTTCCAGGTCCTATCTCTAGAATGGTATTTCCTAGGTCATCTTCTAAGATTTTTATAATTTTAGGTTTCACATTTAAGTCTTTAATCCATCTTGATCTGGTTTTTGTATATGGTGTAAGGAGGGGGTCCAGTTTCAATCTGCATATGGCTAGCCAGTTATCCCAGCACCGTTTATTGAATAGGGAGTACTTTTCCCATTACTTGTTTATGTCAACTTTGTCAAAGATCAGATGGCTGTAGGTGTGCAGTATTATTTCTGGGCTCATTATTCTGTCCCATTGGCCTGTGTGTCTGTTTTCGTACCACTGCCATGCTGTTCTCGTTACTGTAGCCCTGTAGTACAGTTTGAAATTGGGTCAATGTGATACCTCCAGCTTGTTCTTTTTGCTTAGGATTTCCTTGGTGTATTAGTATATTTTCATGCTGCTGATAAACACATACCCAAGATTGGGCAATTTATAAATAAAAGAGGTTTATTGGACTTACAGTTCCATGTAGCTGGGGAGGCCTCACAATCATGGCAGAAGGCAAGGAGGAGAAAGTCACACCTTACATTGATGGCAGCAGGCAAAAGAGAGCTTGTGCAGGGAAACTGCCATTTTTAAAACCATCAGATCTTGTTAGACCCATTCACTGTCATGAGACCAGCATGGGAAACACCTGCCCCCATGATTCAGTCATCTTCCACTGGCTCTCTCCCAGAACACTTGGGAATTATGGGAACTACAAGATGAAACTTGGGTAGGGACACAGAGCCAAACCATATCATTCCCCCACCCAGCCCCTCTCAAGTCTCGTATCTTCATATTTTTAAAACAATCATGCCTTCCCAACAGTTTTCCAAAGTCTTAAGTCATTTCAGCATTAACTCCAAGTCTGCAGTCCAAAGTCTTTTCTGAGGCAGCCACGTTCCTTCTGCCTATGAGCCTGTAAAATCAAAAGCAAGTTAGTTACTTCCTAGATACAAGGGGGGTACTGGCGTTGGGTAAATACAGCCATTTCAAGTGGGAGAAATTGGCCAAAGCAAAGGGACTACAGGCCCCATGCAAATCCAAAATTCAACAGGGAACTCAAATCTTAAAGCTCCAAAGTGATCTCCTTTGACTCCATTCTCCCATTTAGGTCACACTGATGCAAAAGGTGGGTTCCCATGGTCTTGGGAAGCTCCACCTCTGTGGCTCTGCAGGGTATAACCTCTCTCCCAGCTACTTTCCCAGGGGCTGGTGTTGAATGGCTGCAGCTTTTCCAGGCACGTGGTGCAAGTTCTCAGTGGATCTACCATTCTGGGGTCTGGAGGATGGTGGCCCTCTTCTCACAGCTCCATTAGGTGGTGCCCCAGTAGGGACTCTGTGTGTGGGGGGGTTCCAACTCCACATTTCCCTTCCACACTGCCCTAGCAGAGGTTCTTCATGAGGACCCTGACCCTGTAACAAACTTCTGCCTAGACATCCAGGTGTTTCCATGCATCTTCTGAAATCAAGGCGGAGGCTCCCAAACCTCAATTCTTGACTTCTGTGCACCTGCAGGCTCAATACCACATGGAAGCTGCCAAGGCTTGGAGCTTGCCCTCTCTGAAGCTGCAGCCTGAGCTGTACCTTGGCCCCTTTTAGTCATGACTAGAGTGACTATAATGCAGGGCACCAGGTCCCTGGACTGCATACAGCATAGGAACCCTGGGCCTGGCCCACAAAACCATTTTTTCTTCCT
Source organism: Mandrillus leucophaeus (assembly GCF_000951045.1). NCBI lineage: Eukaryota > Metazoa > Chordata > Mammalia > Primates > Cercopithecidae > Mandrillus > Mandrillus leucophaeus. Next base: position 4,033,729 of record NW_012106141.1, on the reverse strand, counting down.
AGGACTCTGGGCCTATGATGGGAGGTGCTACTGTGAAGACCTCTGACATGCTCTGGAGACATTTTTTCCATTATCTTAGGGATTAACATTCAGCCACTTGTTACTTATGCAATTTTCTGCAGCTGACTTGAATTTCTTCTCAGAAAATGGGTTTTTCTTTTCTACCACATTG
>NW_012106141.1:3994264-4031407 GCF_000951045.1 Mandrillus leucophaeus | reverse complement strand
GTAACTGATTGTATAAGGCCAGCATAATCCTGATCCCAAAACCTGGCAGAGACGTAACAAAAAAAGAAAACTTTAGGCCAATATCTTTAGTAAACATAGATGCAAAAATCCTCAACAAAATACTAGGAAATCAAATCTAGCAGCACATCAAACAGCTAATCCACTTCAATCAAGTAGGCTTTATCCCTGAAATGCAAGGCTAGTAGAGGTCCCCTTGGACTGTGACTTGCTCCCATAAAACATCCAGGTGGCTCTCTGCTTCAGTCTAGAAGCATTGTAGGGGGCATTGGTGGACCATGGGGCTTCTCCCATTCCCAGTCTTGCACAGGTCCCTATGGAGAGCATGACACCCCCTTGTGGGTGGGGGGTGGGTATGTGTTTATCAGCAGTATGAAAACAAACTAATATAGTAAATTGGTACTGGGAGTGGGGAGCTGCTGGAAAAATACCCAAAAATGTGGAGGCAATTTTGGAACTGGGTAACAGGCAGAGGTTGAAACAATTTGCAGGGCTCAGAAGAAGACAGGAAAATGTGGGAAAGTTTGGAATTCCCTAGAGACTTAAATGACTTTGCCCAAAATGCTGATAGCACTATGGACAATAAAGGGGGCTTTCACTCACTTACCCTTTACCGTGTTGTAGAGGTTCTCCTGGCCCTGCACTGAGCTCAGACAGGCTGTTGCCCAGCTTCACTCCTATGCTCTCTGTGTTCCCCTGCTGCCTTGATGGATCCTGACATGGTTTCTCAGATGATTGACCTGCAGGTTCAGTGGTCAACAGCCCTTTGGTTTCCTCTCCATGAGAGTGGCACACATGAGCTGCTTCTAGTCTGCCATCTTGGCCTGCAAACACATTTTTTTTGAGCACCTCCTAGGCCCTGGAGAAGTAATGGGATTAGGATAGACACAGTTCAAGGCTTTGAGCTCTGATGTAAAGATGGGCAGTTAAATGATCAGTTATAATCAGTGTGGCACATTGTTACAAGGGACAGAAAGATGGTCATAGGAGCCCAAAGCAAAGGTACTTTTATGCAGTCCATAGGTATAGTACTTTGAACTTAGCAGGTACTGAATACATTTAATAGATTGAAAATGTTCACAATTTTGCCCTGAACTTGAGAACTTGATATAGTTGAAAATAGACAATAGTGTAGGCTGGCGTCTCTCAACCTGAAGTCAGGCTCCCTCAGATTTCGCAGGGGGTCATGAGACAGAGGGCCTCAGCCTGCTCCCCAGTGGGACCCTCAGCACTGCCAGCCCCAGGTTGGCCCAGGTCTTCCTGTTCATGATCTCTCTGCTGCCCTGTTAACAACTCAACCCAATGACCCAAAGCTTCATATGTCCCTAAGGATCTATTTCTGCAATGAGGGGCTCATCTTACTTTTGTTTTCCAAGTCTCCTTTTTTTCCCCCACCTTTGGCTTCTTTGCTAGTGTTGACTTTGAAGAGATAAGGCTTATTTTTCTAGCAGAAATGTATTTCAGGAAACATTGAAACAAAGACAATCATTTTTTTTTCTTTCTCTATTTCACTGCAATTGTGATTATTTTGTGAAGGATTGAGAGAGAGGTCACAGGTACCCTCAGCGGGCCCACAGACGGACGTCTGCAGGCCATGATATCCACAATAGCAGGTCTTCTATTTATGATGCTCATTCCAAATGTATGCAGCTCTCTAAGGCATCCCTCAAAACACTTGCTCCTTCCCCTTGAAGTCCCAGAACACTTCCACATAGATCCAAGGACAATGTGCCTTCCAATTCTCCTCAAACCAGTGTGTGTTCTCCAGGAGCTGCTGATGAGGATAAGAAAGAGAATTATGTTACTCTGATCTTTGCTCTTGACAACCTTCCTTATGTGTGATGAAATATAAATAGTATAAACTATGATTCACTATTAAACCTAGAAGAGAAACGACACTGAGATTCATAAATTAATGTTAAATCTATCTTCTGCGGTGATTGCAGGATTAGGGGGGGCTCACTCACCTGTAGTTAGCAATGACAAACGAGCTCTGAAGAATTTGTTACTTAGTGTTCAGTGGCAATGTTAAGAAAAATATTAAAAATACTTTATAGAATCGTGCATGTAACGTTTGGTAAAGTGACTTTTTTTTCTAATGCCCCCCCCTTTTTTTTTTAATCACATGGCCTCATAATTACCTGAACTTCTTGACATACTAATTAACTCTGATTTAAAACAGCCATTATTTTTAGAGTTAAGCTTAGTGAACATTGTCTAATATTATGTGACCATTAATATGACTAGGGAAAAATGAGATAAGGAAAAGAAGAAGGCAGTAATTAAGATGAGTAATTTGGTAACAAAGTTGAACTAAAGCAGGTTGGTGACTCTTCGGCATGTGGTAATGTACATTATTGGCATAATTTATCTTTTAAATTAAATTACTCTACTTATCCCAGGCCCCATGTAGGTTAGGTTTTGTTTTTTTAGTTATAGGTAAATGAAGTGATAGACGAGAGTAAGTCCTAGGAAGTCATCCCTCTGCAGATTCAGAAACTGTCAACTCTGAATGTTTTATGAAACTAACTAGATCTTGGTGCTGTACTAATAATAGGTAACGAGGGGAAAAATTCAGAATATATCCAATGGGGGAAAATTTTTTTTGCAGCTTACTATAGGACCCAAGTCAAAACATATCTTCTTCTTCTTGAAAAGAGTGAGCAACAAGCTACCAGCTGTGGCAAGACCACAATAGCGAAGGTCAATGAAATTACAAATGTACGGCATAAATGAAGTCAACATTCCTCATCTACTCAATAAAGAGTATATTTCTTGTGATGAAGACACTCCATCCAATGTAAAAGAAGAAATTAAATTATCTGTATGCTTTACCTAAGCGGCTCCATCATGTCGGTGTGAAATCATTTATTTGATAAATGTGTTTATGTGCTATTGGTTTCTGTTTTATGTCAGGCATCATTTTAAGTGCTGGAGATTCACCAAAGAATAGGACAGACAAAATTGCTGTACTCAGGGAGCCTACATTCTAATGGCAGGAATGAAAAAAACAAATCAATAAACAAAGAAATGATAAAATATCAGATCGTGATAAATGCTATGAATAAAAAGCAGAATGTTGTCATAGAGAGGGACTGGAGGACTGCTTTAGACAGAAATGTCAGAAAAAGCAAGTGTGAAGAGGTGGTGTTTAAGCCAACACCTAAATAATAAGATGAGCAGATTATAGAGGAAAAATATGCCAGGTAGAGTGGATGCAGGGCAAAGAACTCCCTGGCAGTCAGGAACTTCGTGTGTTTAAGGAACACAGAGAAGGCCGGAGAGATTGGAGCCCTGTGAGTGATGGGGTAGTGGTGTAAGCTAAGATCTCAGAGGCAGCAGGGGCAGATGATGTAAGCCTTCCTGGCTGTGGTAGGGTTGTAGTCTGAGTGCAATGGGAAGCTCTCAGTGGGTATTAGGCAGAGAATGGCATGATCTGACATGTATTATTAAAGACTGGCTCATGGAGAAAAACTAGTTAGAAGGCAATGGTGGCAGCCTGGACTGAGGAAATAGGAGTGGACAGGAAGTGATGTTGTGGGTGGATTCAGGACATACTTTGGAGATAGAGTCAATAACTTCTTCTGATAAAGTGGATGGCAAACGAGAGAAATAGGGAAGTGAAGGATGACTGCAAGGTTTCTGGCTTGAGCAACAGGGGATAGTGCCTGTTACTGAGATGGAGAAGGCTGGGAGAAGAGCAGAGGTTTTTCTGAGGGTAGAAATCAAGAGATCTGTTTTGAATAGTTTGGGTTTCAAATGTTTTTTAGTTTTTATTTTTATTTTTCAAGAGAGGGTCTCTCTCTGTTGCCCAGGCTGGTTTGCAGTGGTGTGATCACAGCTCACTACAGTCTTGACCTCCTGGAGTCAAGCAGTCCTCCTGCCTCAGCCTCCAGAGTAGCTGGGACTACAGGCATTCACCACCACATCCAGCTAATTTTTTAACTTTTTATTTTGTAGCGATGGCATCTTGCCATGTTGCTCAGGCTGGTCTTGAACTCTTGGGCTCAAGTGATCCTCCAGCTGTGGCCTCCCAAAGTGCTGGGATTACAGGTATAAGCCACTGTACGCAGCCTCAAATGCTTTTCAGACATCTAATCACTTGTGCAGCTTTTTAAAGTATAGGTTCTCAGACCACCTATATCATTTAGGAATATGTTTCCTTTCAGGTAAGAGAATGACCAGTCAGAAGTGGCTTCAACAAATAAGGGCTGAGCTTCATCAAATCAAAGCACATGCAGAGGTATGTGGCTCAGAGCTGGTGCTCAACAAAGTTATCAAAAACCCAAGCTCTTTCTAGATCCTCGTTATGCTATCCTTAGTGTTTAAGTTATTGCCTATGGTAACATGATAGCAGCTGCATCTCCAGCTTGCAGTGTCCACATTTAAGTCATTTGAATCAGGAAGAAGTGGGAAGAGTCATGCCAGAGACATTGATCTTCTTCTAATCAAGAACGCAAGTTTTCTTAGAAGCTCTCATTCAGAGACTTCCACTTATCTCAATGACTAGAACTGTGTCACATGGCAAACCCTACCTAGCTGTAAGGGAGTGTGAAAAAGAGAATTGTAGCTGATTTTCCCTTTAGAATTTTCCCTGTACAAAATTGGGGTTATGTTAGCAAGAAACAAGGGGCACTTGACATTGGGTAGGCAATTAACAATATCTGCCACCCTGGAAGTTCCAATTTAGAAGGTCTGTGACAGGAGAAGGTGAGGAGGCTGATGGTGCCACATACTCTAATGCAATTTGAGATTGAATATTGACTGGTGTAGACCACAAGTAGGGTTCAGGGATGTGCTCAGAAGTGGTTCCTGTTTGTCCTCAATTCTTATACAGTCTATTCTGCCACTTACCTAGTGACAGATTAAGGAAGACAACAGATGTGGGTCATTCTATCTTCTGAGGCTACCCTTTAGACATCTTTCTATGTAATAAATTCATTTATTAAATCAGAGGTAATTCTTTTTCTAAAATGTTATATTTTCTTATTTGAAGACCCCATGCATTCTTTGGCTCAGGATGGTTTTTGGAAACACAACTTTCTCCAGTTGCTGGATGAGATGATCGTTTCTGCACCCCCATCCCCCCAGTTCTGCTCTACATCAGGTTTACTACACCATGCTTATCACATGGGTCAGAACAAGAGTGAATGGCAGTCCCAGTTGTCTTGAGCTTAGGTACAATACAATGTGTCACTCTCCATTATGGAAATTATCATTAATTATTAACAGGAAAATCTTTGACATGATGTATTGTCCACATTGTCACTGCCAAGAATGGGATGATGATTAATGGGTACCCCTTGGATGGAATACAATAAAGTGCAGTGTAGAAAAGGAAGCTTATAAGTTTAGCAAAGAAGCACAGAGTATTGAATACTTTGGTTTCTCTCTCTTGATCTACTCTCTCTCTCTCTTAGGTTAAAAAAAAGCAGTCACTTACCAAACTGAAAAATAAATATAATTTTTAAAAACTCTATGCAACGTGACATTTTAGGGCTTCTTGTTGTTTTCATCTGATCCCTTGAGCCTGATATTACAAGTAGGGCCTGCTCAGGAGAGAGTTAATCCTTAGAACTATTCATCTCCTTTTTGTACTTTCCTATATGATTTTAGGGCAGCATTTTCTATGTGTCTAGGTCTTCCTTGGAAGCATGCTATGTCCTGGAACTTTCCCAGCTGGCACCTTTACCCATTTTGACAAGAGTTCTGGAAGTAAGCAGTCCAGGGGTGGTACAGAGGCTAAGCCATGTTGCCAGGAACCCAGCCTCCTCCTAGCCTCTGTTTCCCCATCGAGCTTATTAGCTTGTTGTCTCATGGTTGCAGTACAGCTGCTGCAGCTCCACACATCCCACGCATGTTCAAAATTAAAAGAAGGAGGTGAAGTGGTGCCAGCAACATCTATTTCCTTTTCATTAGCAAAGAAAATTCTTCACCAGAAATCCCCAAACTATAAGCAGTGCTGGGGAAAGGACTATTTGGTTCAGCAAAACAGAAGTTCTAGAAGCTAGAACTAAGGGAAGCATAGATTGATGTCCCCAATTAGCTGGATGATGACTATAGCAATGATCATGAGTTATAGGTGACATTTGTTCTCACACATAGGTAACAAGTGAGTCTTCCCACACAGACACACGTTATATTGGAACCGGAGGCTTGAAGGCCAGCTGGTGAGGGGTGTAGGTCCTTTCAGGTCAGACCCTGTGAACTTCTGCTATGTGTAAGATTGGAGTTGTCCATATGACTTCATTTTCTGTGAACTTCAGCAATAAATCAGTGGTTCCTGTCCTGGGTCTTCGGGAGCATCTGTCACTGAGTAAAGGCAGGAAAGATTTCTGATCCCAGAATCCATCTCTACCAAAAGAGAATATACAACTCTGGCACAGCGTGTAATATTTGCTCTTAGCTGGAGGACCAACAATTAACAATATTTTATCATAAAATGTCAACAGAATATTGATGCAATCATCTGGGTTAAAATAAAAATAAAACCTGCCACTATGTTCAGAACACTGGCATTCGTTTCTCATGGACTAATCATTATTTATTACTGTCCTTTCACCTCCTTTATCTCATTTTTAAAACTGCTATTATTTGCATAATAACTACAGCTTGTTATTAAAATCACCATGGATATCTTATGGCTGCTGTTTTTTAAAAAATATTTTTTAAATTGTGGAATAATTTATATACGGTGGAATCCTCAGATCCTACATATGCTGTTCAGTTAGTTTCAATGAATGTATGGCAAGGCACAGAATAGGCCCTTTTCTGTTGTTCCCCCACCCATACTCCAGCAGAGGCAGCCACGAATCTGATTTCTGTCACTAAAGGTTAGTTTTGCCTATTTTAGAATTTCATATAAATGGAATCCTTTGGAAGGTACTTTAGTTTTCAGTTTGGCTTCTTTCACCCAGCATAATGTTTTTTGAGATTGATCCATGTTGTTACACGTGTCAGTAGATTATGCCTTTTTATTGCTTATTAGTGTTTAATTATGTGACTATAATTTATGGACCCATTATCCTGATGACAAACATCTGGCTCATTTCCAGCTTTGAGCTTTTAACAATAAAACTGCTATGAACATTTGTGTATAAGGCTTTTTGTGGACAAATATTTTGATTTATTTTGGATAAAAACTAGAAATGGAATTGGTGCTGTGGAGTAGTGTATGTTTAACACTTTTAGAAATTGCCAAATAGTTTTCTAAAGTTGTACCATTTTATACTCTCTCCAACAGTGTGTGAGTGTTCCATTTGCTCTATATCCCCTCCAAAATCTTGTCTGATTGTCTTAATTTTATGGTGGGTGGGTTGTGTTATCTCACGTTTTCAATGTGTGTTTCATCAACGACCAATGATGGTTAAACATGTTTTCATTTCTTTATTGGCTATTTGCATATCTTCTTTTATAAAGTGTCTGTTAACATTTTTTTGTCCAATTTTTTTGTTAGGTGGTTTGCCTTTTTATTATTGAGTTGCAGGGGTTCTTTACATATTCTGGGTATAAGCCCTTCATCAAACGTTCCTATTGCAGATAGTTTTTCTTGGTCTGTGGTTTGCCTGCTCATTTCCTTTATAGTGTTTGTGATAACCAGAAGCTCTTGATCTAAATAAAGTCTAAGTTATTATGTTTTTCTTTTATGGTTTATGCTTTCTATCTCTTCTGTAAGAAATTTTCGCTTACCTTGAAGTCACAAAGATATTCTCTGATTTCTTGTAATAATTCTACTATTTTAACTTCTGTATCTATTATTCATATGGAATTGATATTTTCTATGGTGTGAGATGAGGTATGACTGTCTTTTCTTTACTCAGATATGCAATGTGATAACACTTGGAAAATCTGGTAAGCTTTCAAAATCGGAGACACTCTTGGTTTCTGGCCACGCTGCTATGGTTAATGGAGAGAGAATGTGTATTGTTCAGTGACTAAGAGCATGCTTTGGAGTCACAATTCTGCCAGTTGCTAACTATGTGACATGTGCAAGTTCATCATCACTCTTTATTTCTTCATCTATAAAAAGTGGTATCCAGTCACAGGGTTCATATAAAGTCTCTATCAACAAAATAAAAATCATGTTAATATTTGTCAGGTATTCTTCAAATACTGGTACTTGGAGGTTAATATGAAGGTGAAAAGAATTTGTACATTTAAAGCACTTAAAAAGTACCTGACACAGACTAACCAATTTATAATATTAGCTATAATATAGAATAATGATATAGCCCAACTCCGTTTTCTCGCCTTGATCTTTTGTACTCTGGACTGGTCATTCATTGAGTGCTTGCTATGGGGAGAACTTCTGTTAGGTGCTGGGACAATGGAGTGAACAGGCAGACATGGTCTCTGCTCTCATGGAGCTTGCAACCTAGTGAGGGGAAAAGACATTAAACAAATATTATGACACGTGGTTTGAAGAGTAAGTATAGAGTGTTAAGATAGTCTAAAATCCAAAGATCATGTCCCTTGTGGGGAGTCAGGGAAAGCCTTTCTAAAGAAGTGAGTTTTAAGTAGGCCAGAAATGAAGAAATATAGAACAGTCTGATGGAGGCTAAGCTTGTTAAAGGCAGAAACGAATATATGTTTATTATTCCCTATAACACCTAGCTAAGTGATGAACTAGAGAAGATTAAATGCTCGTTGAGAATCGATAATGTCATATAAGGTGAAAGGTAAAGAGCAGTGCCTATCAAATTAATGGTCTCTAAATGAATCATTGAATGAAGGAATAAAATAAATATAATTATTGGGTATTTATATTTATTAGGCAGCATTTAGGTATAGTGGATTCCTCAGATGTCAGTTCTGAGTTTTCTATTTGTTCAAGGAACATATTGAGCAATTATTATGTGCCTCAGTTACTAAAATGCTGCCTGAATCCCCTCTCTTGTCAGGGGAGTCAGGAAAGCTGGCCTAGACAGAGATTCATGAAGCTGGAGTAGGGGTGGGTAGGGTCAGACAGAGGGGAGCATCTCTTATCTGAAGTTTTGGGAGCTGCTGAAATCAGAAGAGCCTCTCAGTGGAGGAGAATGGGGAGAGCTGTAAACAAGGCAGAGACACCCAGCAGTTCTCTACATTGAAGAGGAGTATGGGAGTGAGAGAGCCAAGAGCAGGCTGCTTGAGTCCCTGGAAATTTGTCATGAATCAGCAGCAATGCCTGGTCACCTCATCTTCATTGAGGGGTGGGGTATTGTGTCTGGAAGGGTCACTTGTATCAAAAGTTGATCGTCTGTGTGGGAGAAAATCCAGAAACAAATGGGGGAGTGCTGTCAAAAGACGCCTAATATTTTATTCTCTAATGCTGCTGAGAGAAGGTGGCACCTGAGCTGCATCTTGAAGTTTCCTGGGTGTTACCTAGGTGAAAACAAGTGGAAAGGACAGAGGGGATGCTTGGCAGAGGCGTGAGAGAACAGGGCATATTGCCTCTCTAATAACCCGTGCTGAGGCTGGCATCTGTGAATGCTAGCATCTCTGAATTTAGCTGGACTATTCTGGAAGGTAATTACATGTTTGGTCTGCATCATCTCTTGGGATAATGAATTTCTATAAGGTTTCCATTCACTGTGAAAGACATACTTTGTTTTATTTGTCCTACCTTTCTTAAGTACTTCCTAGTTTAATATTACCTGCCTGTTGTTACATACTTTTCCTTCTTTAACCTAAATTAAGACTGAGCTTCCTTAAAATAAATCTGAAAATATATTATTATACACACATACATGTAGAGACAAGGCTTTTATTTGGATCCATTTATTGAAACAAAATAAAAATTAGCTTACTTAAGGAAGAAATAGACACTATTTTTACTTGAAATATATTTGGGTAGTAATTGTTTTTTTTGCAAAATTTGATACAGTTCAAAAGCTAAAGAACAATCAATTATATTTCCTCTTTGGAAAATAATCAATCATCAAGGGATTAAGGCTTAAGAGAAGAGGTCTGTCTTATATTTAAATATTAAAATAGATTTGCTTTAAAAATGTGTCATTCCAGAAATAACGGTGAAAATAAAGATTACCATGAAGCTTACATGGGATTTTGAGTTAACCACCCAAACTAATTAAGCAAAATTATCCTAATTTGTTTATTATGTTAATGATCTGAATTAATTTATAGTAATTTAGCATGTATTACTAAAGATTTATTATGTTTCCTACTAAATGACTTAAGAGCTATAAATCCCATGGTTAAATGTAATTAGTGGAGACATATTTATCGGAAGGGATAATTACATCTGATAAAAGTTCTTCAGTTAAGCTTAATTAAAACAGATTATTCCCCCATAAATGAAAAGTAAATATGGTAATTACTGGGTAGATTTTCATGGCAAAAATGAGTATCTCAGCATTTAAATTTTCTAAGAGGGGTGGGAAAGTAAACTATGTAACTGATTATTTCCCAATGAAGTATGATTAATAATCCCTGGGAAATAAGCATTTTCCAGGAGTAAACATTTTGCTACTTAATTACTAAAGGGGGAATTCTGTTCAGGAAAATCTATTATTAACTCAGTTTAAAGTGGACTGTGGCTATTTTTGAACATAATGAATAGCGTTTTAAGGAAATTTCTTTGTTTTTCTTGAGAAGATTATCTGTAGTTCAGGTAAATAGCAGTCTTAGAAAGAAAAATGACTGTTAATCTCTCTAAAACTAAAAAGTTTTCATAATAATCTGGGCTAGACCAGGTTATACATGCACAAAATGTGTAAACTCTGAAGGTAGCAGAGCCTGTTCAGGAAACATGAGTATACATGGAGAGATTACACTGTAAATTGATATTTCAGTTACATAAGTGCATACATATTAATGAGTAAACCTCTCTATATGGTAGATTTTAAATTATTTTATATTTAATGGGTACTTTTTCAATAGCAGCACTCACATTAAAAGACACCATTTTACATTTTGAAAGCACTTTGAGTTCCTTATTAGTTCATAAGATCATTTTATCCACCCAGGAAGACAGATACACAGGGGTTATTGGCCTCAGGGAGGCCAGGTACAAGGTCACACTGTTAATTAGTGGACTAGTTAGGACTTGAATTGATATTTTGACCCTGAGTACAACCTTCTTTCTCCACCATCATTAAGGTGTAGAGGAGCTGATGAGCATGACAAGAAGATGGGATTGGCTACCTGCTGTTGTAAGTATAAACTAGTACCTAGACAAAACTCATCTGTGGCATGACCAGATGGAAAATGTTGTGTCCACAGTATGGTTTTAGTGTTGAAGCAATTGGTAAAACAAACAAGCCTGGCACAGTGGATCCCTTTAAAGTGGAGTGGCCGGAATGACCATCTACAGATCAATTGATCAATAGTGTGCATCCGTCTGCGGGAAGAGAATTTTCAGAAGGATCATGGCAGATAGACCACCATCTACCCCATTCTCCCACTTGGTGGAGCTGAAACTAGCCCCTGGCCATTCTGTTATCCTCACTCTTAGGCTTTTGCCATATTTAAATATGTTCTTTCTCTGGAGATCTCAGCGCATTATCACAGACAGTATTGCATTTCTCCTTACAATATCCTTTTGCTTTCCAGAGAGCCCAGGTGATTTATCAAAGTCAGTAGCAATGGCTAATATGCTCTCTGTTCTCCCAAAATTACCTAAATGCCTAAGGAGCTGAGGAAGGACCTACGCTGCTAGAACTATAAAACCAAAGGCATTTTAGGAAAGATCCCAAGCAGAGGCTCTTATCTCTTGTGCATGGGCTTAAGAGAAGATGATTCTTCTTCTATTTTTCCTCCTCTTCTGCCAGCAAGAATAGCTGAATTAATATTTTGAAATGTATACTGAATGCTACATGTTAGGAAATTCCATTTTATCAATGTCTATGTTCGTTTCAGAGACCTGCTTATGTCTAAAGATACTGAGTCGTATTGGTCAAATGCAACTGAAGGGCATTTAAAATATTTTTACTAAATATGGCTTAAATACCACTATAACACACCCAAAAGCGTGTCCAGATTCTTTGGACACTTTGAGATTTGAGTAATATTCTTTGTGGTTCCACCATACGGGCCACACTCTGTGACTTGCAGGTCATTTTTAAAACTATAGATAGAAACTCTGGCTATATATATATTGAAATGATAACTGAATCCTCAAGATTGCCATTAAAAGTTTCTAACTGTGCATAAAAGCCATATCAGATTCGATACACCTGAGTCTGTAAGTCTCAGGTGAAAACTCAGTGCATGTGAATGGAAACAAACAGGTTTATGACAAAAATTTATACTTTGAGAATTACCAGTGTGATTATGAAGACATTCAACTTTGATTACTGATAAATTATTTGAGGTCAGTCTTGTGTTGGGGAAGGCCTGGTGAGCGCTTTGGTGGGAAGTAGATGGGTGTACCCAAGGACACTCCAGCCCCCATGCCTGTGCCCACGTATCTGAGTTTCATGGCATTTTTACAAGAAAAATAACTTGATTTATTTAGAAACAATGACAGTTAAACAAGAATCACAATGGGAGTGAATAATCATGTCATGATTAAGAATATGAAGTATGGAAGCAGAAGATCTGAGTTCAAATATGGCTTTTCCAGCTACCAGCTGCCTGTCCTTAGGGAAAGTGCCTGAACTCTTTATGCCTTGTTTTCCTCACCTGAAAAATGGGGACAATATTAGCATCTATCTCATAGGGTTGCGTGTAAGTTAAGCAATTTTAGATCTTATTATTAATTCAAATAGATTTAGGATCAGATTTATTTACATTTAGATGACATCTATGTGCTCCTGCAAAACTTGGTATTGAAAGATACGTGTGTACTTTTTGTCCTTGACTCAATACAATATATGCTAAATGAGGTGATGAGGTTAATTCTGGAATAGGCTAATTTTGGCTTCAGCCTGAATCCATCTGAGTGACATTCATTGCCCTGTTACATTACCCTGTTAACCATGTGGCTTTCATTATTCTGTTACTTTACCCTTCTCTATTTGGCTTTCACTCTGAGGGTGGGCGGAGTGCGATATGCCCCTGATAATTTAGTGGTTTCAAAGCATATTCGCAGGAGAAATCTGTGTCCATCAAAGGCTTTTGGTTATGGTCTCCAAACACTAGCCCCAGCTTTGATCTATTTAGCCCTTTTCTTTTGTGTTTGCTTTAACATATTTTGATTCTGAATTCCAAATGATCAACGCCATTATCCTACAAATAAATAATGTCCTCTCTGTTCTACTTTTTAATAGAAGATAAATCAGTTTTTCAAGCCTTTTTTTTGCTCTTAGACTTTGTCATCATTATTTTTTTCTATTTCCAGAACACAGTTTGCAGCTTAATTAATGATACATCAGCTTCTTAACTGTTGTCGGTAACATTTTAATATTATCTTCCAATTTGACTAAGTCATCCACTAGTTAAAATCTTAGGTGTGAATAGCTTTACAGGTCAGAAAGTCCCTTTTTCTTCTTTAATCATGAGTCATTTCCTGTAACTGCCTTTACATTTCCAAGACATGAGGTAAACCCCACTTCTCCTAGGGAAAAATGCCCAATACTCCTACAGGTTAAGAAACTCATTTGCTATTCATGAGTTTAAAAATGCATTATGCATTAATTTATTTATCTCTTTAAAGTTCAGCTTCTCTCTCTGGGATGTTTTCTCCCCAAACTAATTTCTTTAAAACAAAATCCAAATACATAGAGCGTGATCGAATATCACTTATTAGAGAATCCTGACCTCTTGGTGTTTTTATTACGTTAGGGTGAATGTGAGGAGCATATGGATTTTTTAGCTCTATAATTTCCTCTAAACCAAATGCGTCTACTTTAAATATGAAATTACAGCAGTAACTTTCCCTAATGCTAACAGTAGAGTACATGAAGGGGAAGGAATGTGTAATTTGTTAAAAGTAATTCCAACTGTTTTATTGCCTTCCAATCCAAGATAATTGCATACAAAGATACTCATTTAAATTATTGACATTAATTCACTAACTAGAACTTTAAATAATAACTTCATGAAAAAGAAAACTCAGTGAAGTACCAGAAATAAACAAGATCTAACAACTTATTGGAACTGTTTCTACATTATTATAAATCAAGCCTACATTTCTGTAATTTTGGCAGAAACAATTTTCTTTCTGCATAGTATAGTATGGAGTTAAAATATCCTGTAGAGATGGGGCTTAATAAGTATATATTTTAGTTCTTATTAAAACAACTACATGGACAACTTACTTCTTCCCTCCTTGTTTTGTTCTTTATGTAGTCCATTTCTAGAACTTGTAAACTGAAACCTTATCATAAAACATTCATTTCAATGGAGTCCGTGGTAATTTCATGATACAGCCAACCCTCAGAATCAGCGGGAGATTGGTTCCAGGACCTCCCTCAGATCCCCAAATCCACGGATACTCAAGTCTCTGATATAAAATGGTGTAGTATTTGCATATAACCTAAGCACGTGGGGCTGAGTGTCCCATATGCTTTAAATAATCTCTATATTACTTATAATACCTAATGCAACGTAAATGCTATATGAGGAGTTCTTATACTGTATTGTTTAGAGAATAATGACATGCAAGAAAGTCTACATTTTCAGTACAGATGCAATTTTTTTTCCCAAATATTTTCAATGGATGATTGGTTGAATCCACAGCAACCGAAGGCATGGATACCGAGGGCTGACTCTACTTTCATTTATCCCACAAATTCTGAAGCACCTACTATGCCAGACATTGTCCAGGTGCTGGGATACTCTGCTGCATGAGTCCTCCTTCCTGCCTTCACTGGGTTCCCTTGTAGTAGAGGGAGACAATAAACCATTACATAAGATCATCTCAGCTAATGCAGGGATCTGTAGAAATGTGAAGTCAGAGGCGGGCGGATCACGAGGTCAGGAGATCAAGACCATCCTGGCTAACACCGTGAAACCTCATCTCTACTAAAAATACAAAAAATTAGCTGGGCGTGGTGGCGGGTGCCTGTAGTCCCAGCTACTTGGGAGGCTGAGGCAGGAGAATAGCGTGAACCCAGGAGACGGAGCTTGCAGTGAGCCGAGATCGCGCCACTGCACTCCAGCCTGGGTGACAGAGTGAGACTTCGTCTCAAAAACAAACAAACAAAAAATGTGAAGCCAGATGACCGGGAATATAGTGGTGGGTGGGGGGTGAGGCCAAAGAGGGACCCTTTCTGAGGAGGTGACAGTTAAGCCCAATAGTAAGAAAAACTAACCCCTTAGGGGCTGAGTGTTCTGAGTGCTGAGGTAGGAGCATCTTGGTGTGGGTATGTTGGAGGACGAGAGGAAAAGCTGGTATGGCTGCAGAGCTGTGAGGAGGAGCAGGAGATGCAGTCAGGAAGGTCAGCTGAGGCTAGCCCACGTCGGCTCTGGTCAGGAGTCTGGATTTTATTCTAAGTATTTTTTTGTTTGTTTTTTTTTTGTTATTGTTGTGTTGGGTTTTTGGAGGGTTGCCTTTTTGTTGTTTGTTTTTTTCTTTTTCAGACAAGGTCTCACTCTGTGACCCAGGCTGGAATGCAGTAGCGAGATCATAGCACACCTTAGCCTTGAACTCCTGGACTCAAGCCATCCCCCCACCTCCTCAGCCTCTGGAATAGCTGGGACTACAGGTGTGCACTACCACACCTGGCTAATTTTTTTTTTTTTTTTGGTAGAGATAGGGTCTTGCATGATCTGATTTATCTTTTAAGATCATTCCAGCCTGTAGGTGGAAAATGGAGTTGGTGGGGAGGATGGGTAAGAATGAGAGCACGGTGTGTAAGATGGCCTCTAACCACAGGTTCGTTATTAGACTTGTCAGAGCCTCTGCTAAGTGGTTTCATTCGTGGACACAACTTATTCTGCTTCATGTTCTCTCTTGACCTTGGGCTTCAGGATATTGGAAGAGATGATTCCTTCCAGCTTTAATATCTTAAAAAGTCTACTCTCTGGACCCCAAGAAATTTCCCCAATGGCTCACTTACCTCACTGCCCCACTGCTGGAACATGGAAGGTTCTTAGCTCTGTTGGTGAATTTAGTGGGTGCCTTTTGATACCACAGAGAGGCAGGCAGGGGCAGCAGGAGCCAGAGGTGGAGACAGCGCTGCCTGGGAGGCCAGGGTCACAGGGAGTTAGCAAGAATCATGGCTCCTCCTGGAACATGGAGTTCCTTCCAGAGAGAGAGAGTGGCTTCGGGGTTCTGGCTTGACTTCATTTCATGTAGCAGATATTGTCCACCAAATGGGAAATGTTTGGAACCTGGAACCTACTACCTTCTAATCTCACTTAGGGTTAGCTTAGCTGCAGAGTAATCTGAGAGTTATCCTGACCTTAGGATGGATGGGAGATAATTTGAATCAAGTCTGTTTTACCATTATTCCTGCCTTGACTGTATGCTTTAATTCTCTGAAAGGAGCGCTTGCCACCATTTAGCCTGGTGAATTCCTCGCAGGCAGAAATGGTGCCGTGGTTCATCTCTGAATCCCAAAAACTTTCCATGGTTTCTGACATATAAAATTACTGACTATGTGAATGAACCACCATGTCTAATGCAACCAAGCTAGTGTCTACTGCAGCTATCCGGGCAGGGCTTTATTTCATTCTTGTGTCTCAGTTCTATCATGGACCTCCTGTTGTGAACACTCTCTTCTTCAGAAGAGTTGGTCCCTCTCCAAGGTTAGAACCACCTTCCTGCCTCTGACCCTCCTTTCAGTAACTAAGCCTTAGTAACAGGTCACTGGCTATCCCTGACTCTGCCTGACACCTCAATGTTTCCTCCCTTCCCTCTCCTGCTCCCCGGCCAGCAGACTTCTCTTGCACTCTGCCTCTTAA
Source organism: Mandrillus leucophaeus (assembly GCF_000951045.1). Classification (NCBI taxonomy): domain Eukaryota; kingdom Metazoa; phylum Chordata; class Mammalia; order Primates; family Cercopithecidae; genus Mandrillus; species Mandrillus leucophaeus. Next base: position 4,014,601 of record NW_012106141.1, on the reverse strand, counting down.
TCCCGTCAGGAACATGGCAGATAGGTCACGTGAGTCTCTTGACCCACCAGGTCAAATGTCTGACCTGGATAGGGTCAGCCCAGCCCCTGGTCCATTGAGTCCAGTCTAATGGGACACCATCTGAAACAGTAAATTCAGTAATAGGGTCACAACTTTTAAGATGACGTTTCTGTTCAGGCTACCGTGGTGAAGTGACCCTGTAAATGAACAGTTTTCTTCAGCCCACCTCTGCTGCCCAAGATTGATTGAGTCATATTTATTCTCAACATTAACAGAACTTTTCAAATGGAGGCATCAGAATTCACAACTGAGCTCTGTTCTTTGACCCATAGTTTGTACAGAAAAGAATTTCATACAAAGAAATTCCAAAGCTAATTTTCAGTACAGGTCAATGCATGTAATTTTAAGATGCCTTTGCATTTGAGACTAGGAAGAGCATAGGAAATAAGAACAAGGCAGAGAGCATTCCCACTGAAGGATGTTCTCTGGCATTCATCCATGAGAAAGCATTTAACCTGTTGAATAGCAGTGAAAGGACTGGGCAGGGAATGAATAAATTGCCTGCACCATGGAAAACCAGGTGGCTGCCTGAGCACATAGAAGAAGATCTAACTCAATTTAGCAAGCTTGTGGAGGGGTTAAGAGCTTAAGCCCTGAAGGCTGAGTCTGGGTTCTTATCGTTGCTAGATGTGTGACCACAGACAGGTCACTGAACCTCATTGTGCCTCAGTTTCCTTGACTATAAAATTGGGATAATGATAGAATCTTACTTTTAGAATTCTGAGAATTAAATGAGTCAATAATTGAAATTGCTTAAGCACAGAGAATGGCACAGCAAATGCCAGCCTTGATTATTATAATCCTTACTGTCACTCTCACTATCCCCAGTGCTGTTTCTCTAGACCATGCCACAGTCATATGTCACCTGGAGTATGGTATTTATTGAGAGGTAACACTGCAGTAGACTCCTCATTGATTACTCAGCATCTGCCCTTGCCTCACTTAAATCCTCTCTCTTCAGTGTGACCAGAGTGACCTTTTGCTAAAATAGATCTGATCATGTCACTTCTGGATGAAAACCCTTCAGTAATTGCTCATAACTCAAGGACCAATTCCATATTTCTTCATCATGTGGCCCTATTGTTTAAAGAACCAATATGTGACTTCATGGTCCTAATTACAATCTCAATGGACTAATTAATTGTATGATCATTTAATATCTATCTGCCTACTTACACTATGACCTCAAAAACCTAGTGGGAAAAGAGTTTGCTGTTCCAACTCTGGTGCCTAGCACAGTGCCTGTCACATGATGGGTGCCTGGTAAATATTTGTTGAGCTATTGACTAAGTATAAAGAAGATTTGTGAATGGATGGGCACGAATAAGTATAAAGAGAGTATAAGAGCAACTTTGATGTATGGCACAATGGAAGTTTTCCTTACACATGTGCTTCACAGGTTTGATGTAAACTCTTATTTGAATTCTCTTTATTTATCACACATGGGGGCAGAATGGAGAGAAAATACAGAAATATAGAAGAAAAGAATAGTCACAGGAGAAAATTAAGCTATTAAAAATCATGACATAATTCCATCTTAATATTTAGAGGACATGGTTTTGAGAAGCAAGTGTTAGAATGTTTTGTTTTGTTTTTACCAAGTTTCCAATGTACTTTGAATTTCGGTTCTGTCAATGACATTTTATAGTGAAGGCATACTGAAGGCATTTTCTTTAACTTTCTACGTATTTTTTCCCCAAGAAGGAGTTTCACTCTTGTGGCCCAGGCTGGAGTGCAATGGTGCAATCTCGGCTCACCTCTGCCTCCCGGATTCAAGCGATTCTCCTGCCTCAGTCTCCCAATAGCTGGGATTACAGGTATGAGCCACCACACCCAGCTACTTTTTGTATTTTAAGTAGAGACAGTGTTTTACCACGTTGGCCAGGCTGCTCTTGAACTCTTGACCTCAAGTGATCCACCCACCTCAGCTTCCAAAAGTGTTGTGATTATAGGCATGGGCCACTGTGCCCAGACTACATATTTTTTTAAAGCTTGAATGTGTGCATTGTAATCTCTAAAATATAACTCTATGTCCAGTGTAAGTAGAGGAAAACATCAGACCAAATTATTATTTTTTTGGCCACAGTTTAAGAACCAACCCCCTCTTCCTAGAGAGAATACAGATTCCTCAATTTTGCCTTTTATTTGTATGTTAGACTTTTACCTAATAAATAAGTGGTACCCATTAATTCATTTATTCACAAATTCATTTATTTCACAAAGATTTACTGAGTGCCTAATGGTCCAACCACTGTATTAGGTTGGGCTAAACTTTCATCAAGTGCAAAGCAGATTTTAGTTGTTAACACGTGCTTGCTCGTAACTTTTTAAATAACTTTTGTTTTGCTATAAATCCAAAATGTACAGCAACTTTTAAACCCCCTATTCTCTCTTAATACATATTTTACCATTTAAATTGACCACAATGTTCCATGTGTATGTACATATATATGTAAGTTTGCGTGTTGGGGTGGGAACAGGAAAGATTGGAAGCAATATTGGTAATATGTATAAGGTACACTGCTTAGCAGTGATGACCGCACTGTCCGGAGTAGCATAAAGTACAGCTGCTCCCTTCCTCTTGAATAATTTCCTGAGAGAAAGAGCTGACTCAATTTCTTTCAGCTATAATCCTTTGGACACAGATATGCTGAAATTTGAGATTTTGTAAGTTTGGAAAGAGTGGGCAAATTAATTGCTCTTGCCTTCAGTACTTGAGAAAACCCTCAAGTGCATAATGCAGACTTTTGATCCAGAATGAACGATACTTAAATCCATCATTTCAATGTTACAGCTGTCTCTGGACTGCTTGTGCAGCCTCAAGTCTTGATTACTTCAGGTGGTGCTGAGCTGAATTATCCCCTTGCTAGTGAGGTAGTTTCTTGCTTGAACACATGTTGGAAATTGTGAACTTTCCTTCTCCCCAAATTCCCTAACCTTATCCTCCAGTGTAACCTAATGGTTGGATTTAATAGGATTTAGTTGAAGCAGATTGTTTGACAAGCACCCAAAAGAGATAATGGGCATCTTGTGAAGAGTATTGTGGAGTGAAGAAGTTGAGGAAATGAATTTTCAGTAGGTAATGCTGTGGCTATAGATTGTCCCACCTTCATTCCAACTCACCAGCATAGTCAAGTCCTAGACAGGGCAGAGCTCCATGATTGACACTCTTTAGCATGCCTGAGAATCTTCTGTGGAACTTGTTGGAACAGATTAATGACATCACTCCAACCCTCTGCTCAAAGATACAGCTTTCCTACATCAGGACTGGGAGTCAGGACTCTGGCAAGCAGGCATCCCAGGAGTTTCTAATGCATGTGCTACACTTTAAGAGGCATACTTAGAAGTCATTTTCTAAGTTCCCTGGGCCACCAGAAATCTGCCTAACTGAACCTCAGCAGCTTAGATTTCTGTAGAAAGGTCTTTGAGTTATGTTTGAATGGTCTGTCCTTGGTCTTGTTGAGGGACCTTTCTAAGGAATGGCCACATAATGTATGTCGGTGTATCTTCTGAATCGTCTGTTGAAGATGTTTATTTCATGATTCCTTGGATAAAAATCTAGCGAGATGGTTTCAGACAGGGCGCTGTAGAACCTCAGGGTTCCGGGACCTGCTTCAGGGGCTCTACAAATTACAAGATACTTTCAACCTGAGGAGAGTTATTCAAACCGCCTAAAGAACTCCACATTTTCTTTTTCTCTTTTATATATTAAATTTCAGAGTAAGATTTCCTTTAAACAAACAGTGAATACTATTTTGCTAAAAGTTTTTAAATTGTTGGTGTACAGTGATTTAATCCAAGCATGGGGGGTGTTTTCCTAAAGGTAGCTTATTTTATAATATGTGTGTGTGTGTGTATACATATATATATATCTAAAATACATATTTATATATTAAAATATTTTTATAAATGTATTTTTATAAATGTATAAACATATTTTAATACATAAATAGATATATATTATATATACACATTATAAAATAAACTATATACAGTGTATATTGTGTGTATATAGATATAACATAGATATACTATGTATACACATAAAATAAACTACATTTAGGGTATATATCTTATACATACGAATATATATATAATATATAATATATGTACACTTGCATATATAAAAATTCATGTATCAATATGCTATATTTATACATAATATTCATGTATACATACATATGTATGCATATAACATATTTCCCTTTTGGCTTTGGTTGTCAGGAAGCAGATGGCAGTAATGGACACACCATTTACTCACTCACTTTCTATTTTGATGTGATCTCATTTGAGGTCATATGAAAGAAAGTATAGGAGAGTAGATAAGAACATGGATTCTAGAACCAGATCTGAAGATTCAAATATTGGCTCTACCATTACTGGTTTGTGACCTTAGACATCTCACCTACCCTTTGTGTCCCTCAGTTTTCAAATCTGTAAACCTGGGATAGTAGTCATATCCTTCATAGGATTATTGTCAGAATTAAATGAAATAATACCTGTACAGAACTTAGAACATAGGGCCTGGTACATGGCTGTCAACCCTGTGTTTATTTTTCATTACATATGTGCTATTATTAACTCCTCACAACAATTCTATAAAGTGCTAATTGGGGTTAAAAAATCTGGAATGCAGGAAGGGTTGGTAGCTTGCCTAAATTCTCTCATGAAGTGAAGTTTCTGGGATCCAAACCCTGTGTGTTTCAATCCAAATCCTTTGACCTTTCCACCACATCACAATGTTTCTTGTGTTGTCAGAGATAAAGTCAATGCCTATCTTCCTATATTAGACAATGTAGTTATAATATTTATATTCCCATTCCCTCAGAATGGTTTTTGGTATCCTGTTTTCATTGCTATTTTTATTGCATTATCTTATATATATCTTATTGTAAGCTGCCTTAGATATCTTTTGAAACTAGCCAGGGAATAATTTTCAAATAAAATAAATATATCAAAGAAAATATTCAGCATGTGTGTCATTGCCTGAGTAAGTGGCCCTGTGAGTACATTTTGATTGAAAGTAAAAGTTTTGTCATTGGATTTAAGTCCCAAGGCAAGTATACCAATATTTTTGGAGAACTAAGAAAAGCAGTTGCTGAGTAAATCCATTGTCATCTGTTTCCATTGTACTGGATTTGCCAACAAAATGACACAAATTATATAGAATGACAATGAGATATAAATCCAAAGAATAAGAGGCTATATTTTTCTTGAAGGTCTGCCCCCCAAAAATTGGAGGCAGTAACTGTGGTTCAGCCAACTTGATAATTGGTTGGAACTTGGATATTGATTGAGTCTAGTTCCTGCAGAGATTTTCCCCTCTTGCAGAGTAAGAAAAGTAGGTCAAAGCAGACAGCATGGCTGGAATGCATAACAAGTTGCTAAGAAGCTAAAATGATTTTTGGGAAGACCATGGTAAGAAACAGCTTTTGCCAATTCATAAATGTGTGGTATGTCTGTTTTTGTATCATCATCTTTATTATCTTTAATCCTAAGGATAGAGACATACACCAGAAATAATCTCCCGCTCTTTCAGTCTTTGTTATGAAGCTCGCAGTTTTCCCTTCCTTATGGAGGGATTTTCACCTTTTCTTCTTTTCTGGACAAGAGCCGATTGTTTCCCTGCTGCTTCAAACCTCAGGAAGCACTTTTATGAGGCTTTGGAACCGAAGCGCACTTTCTGGGATTCTCTGAGACTTCTGCCTACACTAGAGGAGCAAGTCTTCTGTCAGGACCCCTGAAAACACGGGTCACTAGAATCACTGCAGGAAGTTAGTGTGTGGCCATGGTGGAGCCGTGACCTTTGGCCCTATTCGCTCAATCTCTGCACCACTGACCAACAGGGATCTGCAAACATTTTGACAGCTCCTGCCAGTCTAGGATCTGCTTGGAGGATGATACAGACCTCATTCCAGGGAGGAGCTTTCCAACAGTTCGTAGAACTGTCTCTAGTAATTTGGGAAGCAGCCAGTCACTAGCAGGAGCTTCTTAGTTTGGGAACTAATACTTGTGACATGGAGCAAACAAAGACTTGTTTGCTGTGCCACAAGGCGCTTAGATCTTCCCAGAGCATCACTTTCAGGCCTGGAAATTCCCCTTTCTTCCCCAGCCTGATTGCTTTTAAAAAGCTGTTACATTGCATCAACCAGAGTTTTTTGTTTCATTCATAGGAAGACTCTTATTTTCCCTGAAGCAGTTTCATGGAGGTTCCTGAGTGCTCTGGAAAAGCCATTTCCCATTTCAATATGGCAGAGGGGGGTGCCTCAATAAGACTCTTGATGGGGTTTCAGGTTAAAAAATTGGAAACTATCTTAGCTTGGGGTGCTATCACAAAATTTAATAGACTGGGTGATTTGTAAAGAACAGAAATTTCTCACAGTTCTGGAGGCTAGAAGTCCAAGATTAGGGTGCAGCATGGTCAGGTTCTGGTGAGCGCTCTCTTCTAGGTTGCGGACTGCTGACTTTTCGTCGTCCTCTCAGTGGAGGAAAGACAGCAAGCTAGCTCTCTCTGGCTTCTCCTTATAAAGGCACTGACTCCATCATGAGGACTCTTCTCTTATCACCGAATCACCTCCCAAAGGCTTAATCTTTAAAAACCATCACATCGGGGATTTGATTTCATACATTTGATTCAACATATGAATTTGGCCGAGACACAAACATTCAGTTCATAACAAACTTAAATAATAAACAATGGGGTAATTTTATGTTATGATTAAGTATCAGTAGTATAATATTATGTCGATGAAACACAATAGAAAACAATAATAGAGCACACTCTTTATTTTTTCCAAGTCTGGAAGAAAAAAAATAAAAATGAGTTTAGCACTTGCTCTGTGGCAGGTATGATACGTACTTTGCATACATCTCATTTAATGCTTGAAGGGAAACCTATGAGAAGGGTACTATTATGATCTTTATACTACAGAGCACGAAACCAAGGCTTAAAGAGATTAAACAATTTGCCGATAATCACTATCAGTTAGATTCTGTAACAAAACATAGTGGTTTAAAACAACAAACCGTTATTATTTCCCATGTTTTTGTGAGTTGGCTGCAATTCTTCTAGACGGGGATAGCGTGGCTAGGGCTGGGGCTGGATGGTCAAGGATGGCCTTTACCAGGATGATAGGATAGCTGGGCTGTGCTCCAGGTGGCCACTCCCTCTCCAGGGGTCAGTCCAGGCTTGTTTACATGGTGGTGGGAGGAGTTTCCAGACACAAGAGAGGGCAAATCCAGATACTCAAGCACTTTTCAAGCTGCTACATCATGTTGGTTAATGTCACATTGGGCCAAAGTCATATTGGTCAAAGTCATATGAGGCCAAAACCCAATTCAAGGGGTGGAAAAGTGGATTTTGTCTCTTGACTGGGGGTTTGTCATAATTATGTTGCAAGAAGGCATGCATTCAGGGGTTGGGGGAGGATTAGTGACCTTTAGCAATATATCCTAATCACAAAATCAGTAAGTGACCCAACTGATATTAAAATCCAGGTGGTCTATTCCAAAGCCATATGATGTAACCTACACATGTTATAATGGTCTTCCTTGGAAATCTTAATGCTCTGGGGCATTTTCTTTCCATTTTATATGATGAGCATGAATTACTCTGAGAATTAAAGTATTTGAAAACTACTATGACTGCATATAGATGTTCCAGGCACTTTGAGTCAAAGATAGTGATATCAAGACCACGTCATTTTAACCTTGTCAGCACTTCTCCTGGTTTGCCAACTTCTGAGATGTCCATGGAGATGGCAGACTCTCAGCAGTTGCTATGAATTGTGGCACAATACCTTACATGAACTCTCCCAGCAATGGCAGAGAAGTAGCCCTTTGACTCCCACTCATGTTTCTCATCATGCTAGCCAAACTTGGGTCATTTGAGCAGCTCTCTACTGTATCATTATCCTGTCACCACAGGAATTGCAAAGAAACAGCCAATGAACCTGAAAGGTTGCAACTAATTGCCTTCTGCATTCATTGAGCCTTGGGAGGCTGGGTTTAAAAATCGCCTTAGGCTCATTCTTCAAGTTGCGTGTGGTTAAAGCATCCTGGAGACAGAAGCAGTGGCTGACATATCTATTCATTCCTTCTTCAAATATTGATCGGGTGCCTGGCACTGGACAGGAAGTTGAGAATGCAGTAGTGAACAAAACAAAAATGGCCCTGACCTCATGGAACTTCCATTTTAGTGAAGGAAAGGTCAACAGATTACAGACAAGACAACTACACAGCAGTGAAAGTGATGGATGAAGGGTCACTATGGGAGCCACTGTGCCTTGGGAAATCAGGGAAGGCTTCTGTGAAGAGGACATTAGAGCCAAAGCCTGAAGGATGGGAATGAGCTGGTCCCATGTAGAGCTGGGACAGGCCATTCCAGAGAGGGAGAAGAGCAAACGCAAGGGCCTGGAAGCAGGTGAGGGCTTGCTTGCTGTGTTGGTGAAACACAATGGTGGCATCATGCTTTGTTTCTCCTCTTCTCCATTCTCTGCTACTTCTTGGCCTCTGTTGGTGCAATGACACTTTAAGAAAACCCAGGACCAAATCAAGCAAAGTTCGTAAAAATATGGCAGGTAGAAATATCAGTTTTTTAATAGGAAATATGATTTACCAAATTAAAATAGTGTTTCTTCACATATTTGACAATTTGTGTAGTCAAAATCAGTATTCATGAAAAGAGTGATGATTTCTTGATTAAAAATCTAATCCCTAAGTGTAATTGTAATATATTAGTGAATGCCTATGGGATTAAATGCTACTGAATACATCTACTGGTGTGTGATTGTCACTCAGTAATTACCTAAAGTAAAATCGTAAGCTATGAATGCTTAAATTGGAAACTATTAAAAAGTATAAAAGTTATAGCATTTTTAATCTTCTAAAGCATTAGGATCACTTAAAGGAAATTTTTTGTGATATAATTTTTTTCCCAAAGTATTCTTTGTTGTCTTTTTGCTTTTTATATAATTGTACTTTGTCAGTGAAACTGTTTTATCATTTCTATTAAACCAGTGCTATCTTTATTTTAGGTTTACAAAATGTCATTCATTTAACAAATATTTACTGAGTCTTGCTCTATGGCCAGCCTTAGCCTAGATGTTAGGAATACAAAGACAAGCAGGACATGCCATCTCTCCTCTGGGACATGCCATTATGGGCCTTTTTAGGGCAAGCCTTTCCATTAGAAATTGACAATTTAAAATTTGCTACTTCCTAAAATTCTTCAAAAGGACAGAACTAGCTTCTACAGCAGTTTATCCCCAAAAGCTTGTGTAATTAACAGAGAAATATGATTTCACCATCTACTTTCAGAGACAAAAAGTAAAAACTGAAGTGAAAACAAAAACTACGAAAACAAAAATTCCTACTAAACCCTGTTAACAAAGTGATGGGTCTTGACATGGATGCTGGCAGTTAGTAAGACAGAAGTCAAGGATTGTTTCAGATAAATAGCAGGAGTCAAATGCAGGTGGCTCTGCTGACTCTCTACAGATACTAAGCACTCATGGTGTGTGTGTGTGTGTGTGTGTGTGTGTGTGTGTTTGCATGCACGTGTGTGTGTGTAATGGAGCACACGACTCTTGCAGGAAAGATGTTGCAGGAGTTGACTGGGGCATAAAGGTGTAAGTTGCAGCCTTCAAGGCATGGCCTGCAATCTAGTTTCTGGAACTCTTACATCTCAGAGATGCAAAAACTAGGGTGCTGAGAGGGTCAAACTGCATGGTGCATGGCCTATACTACTGAGACCCTTGTGATCTGGTCTGTGCATCATTATCTTCTGGCTAGGTATGGCTGACAGAGGAGCATCTATTTGTTGGGTTTGCTGTCAGGAGGCTGAGCTGAGATCTTTGAGGCTGTGTGTGTGTGTGTGTGTGTGTGTGTGTGTGTGTGTGTGTGTTTCTCAATAAAATTTAGACCTTTGCTAGGGCGGCTGCCAAGAATAAAAAAGTAGGCTGAGAAAAATCACATGTTTCAATGCAAGTAGAATGAATAATATTTCTTTGTCTTAAAGATGTTGCCACTATTGCCGTTCAGTCTTGCTTGAGAAAATTTCTTATTGTAGAATGTTCAATGTTAAAATGCTCTGTGAGAAAATCTGTAATTTGCAATTAGGTAATTCGTAAGGTCAGTCAGCAAAAGACAAAATCTACTTGCTTCAAAAGTGTTTTGAAAACAAAGTTTAGCCAGACTTTATTTTATTCAAATGCTCAGTGGTTACTAGATGTGTAATTTTTGTAACTTTAGACCCCAATGGGAAACATCGTTTGGGAATCATGAAAATCATGGTGAAGAACGACTGCAGATATTGTACAGTGAGAGATAGGATGTTTCTTTATGAAAAATGATGGTTATGAACCTCTAAGTATTATGTTGAGTAAAAGAAGCTGGCACACTGGAGTGCATATTACATGGTTTCAATTATATGAAGTTCAAGAATATATTTATCACTACTGATGGAAATGAAGGAATCAACTGGAAAGGGATGGGATGGAACTTTCTAGGATGATGGAAATGTTCTGTATCTTGTTTTAGGTGATAGTTACAATTTGTATCTGTGCATTTTAATGTATGTAAATTATACCTCAATTAAAAGTGAATAAAACTGAACTGAACACTTTAGATCTGTGCACTTTAATGTATGTAAATTGTACCTCAATTTAAAAATGAATAAAATTACACACACAAAGATATCTGTTAAGTATGGTGATTCTCAAATTTTCTTTTCTGTATTGATCCTCATGCAAATATATTGATTACTTCTGGCTTAAATGTGTCTTTCTTTCTTCTATCTGTTTGCCAAATGACAATTTGATTACATAAGTCTTAAAACCTATACAACTTCACAAGTTTTTTAATTGTAATTATTTCTAACTGGTATTGGTGAACTACATTTTTTATCTAGATCTACCTCCTATGGACTGATCCTTGTTTAGACAAAGTATAATTTAAAACTCTCTAAGTCTTAGTTTTTTCATTTGTAAAATGGAGATTAAACTTGCCTGAGGGTTGTTGTAGGATCAAGTGAGATAATGTATATTATAATCCTGCTAGTCAAAGCATCATCAGTGGCATCACTCAGGGGCTTGTTAGAAATGCAGAATCTTAGTCCTCGCTCTGGATCCACTATATTAGTCTAACACTGCTATGAAGAAATGCCCAAAGGCCTAGGTGGGTGGATCACTTGAGGTCAGGAGTTTGAGACCAGCCTGGCCAAGATGGTGAAACCCTGTCTCTACTAAAAATACAAAAATTAGCCAGGTGTGATGGTACATGCCTGTGGTCCCAGCTACTTGGGAGCCTGAAGCAGGAGAATCGCTTGAACCTGGGAGGTGGAGGTTGCAGTGAGCTCATGTCACGCCACTGCACTTCAGCCTGGGTGACAGAGTGAGACTCTGTCTCAAAAACAAAAACAAACCTGGGCCTGGGTAATTCATAAAGAAAAGTTTAATTGGCTTATGGTTCCACAGACTGTACATGCAGCATGGTTGCGGAGGCCTCAGGAAACTTACAATCTGGTGGAAGGCAAAGGGGAAGCAGGCTTTTTTTTTTTTACATGGCAGGAGCAGGAGGAAGAGAGAGAGAGGAGAAGGAGAAGTGCTACATACTTTACTACATACTTTTAAACATCAGATCTTATGAGAATTTACTTACTGTCATTAGAACAGCAAGGGGAAAGTCTGCCCCCATGATCCAATTACCTCCCACCAGGCCTCTCCTCCAACATTAGGGATTATAATTCGACATGAGATTTGGGTGAGAACACAGATCCAAACCATATCACCCACTGAAGCAGAATCAACATTTCAGCAAAATGCCTAGGTAATTTGTATGCATGCTAAAGTTTTAGAAGCATGATCTTAAATGCATTGTAAATTATAAATTGAGATACAAATATTAGAAATTGTCATTAACGCAGTTTCTATGGTGGAAATATGGCCCAGCATTTTGCTATGTGTTTTCCATGTTGTTGTCAGGCTGCTGGCCTGAAACCAATGTGGGTAACATGCTTGTGAAATGTTGTTGGTGGAGGGACTTCATGAGTCAGAATGGAAGGCTTTCCTAGGACCAGCCAACAAACTGCATTTCCAGGTAGCTTTTCAGGATGCAATTTCATAGGGTGTGAGAGTGGCCTCAGGTCTATGAGGCTATAACATTGAGTAATTTCTGCAATTCCAAAGGCGGTGAGAAATTTCTATCCTGGAATTTAATTTTCTTCCCCTGGAATCTGTTCCTAGCTAATCGCCGAAAAACGTGCCGCCATCACCAGTTCGCTTGAGCTGGCAGCCTCCCAATAATCCATGATTCTCTTCATGACCCCCATCCCTATCCCATCCATCAACAAGTACCCTCCGTCCTGTCTCTGAATTCGACCTTCAGTCTCACTACCTCCATCCATTTTCATGACCACCACCACCGTCTCTCATTTGGCCTACTGTCCCCTAGTGGTTTCCTACCTCCACTGCATGCTCTTTGATCATTCATTCTCTAAACGTCAGAGAGAACAGATCACATCATACCGCTGTTGAAAACTCTTCCATATGTTGCTTTTTACTTAGAATAAGACCCAGACCCCACACCTGCACCTGTAGTAACCCATGAGGTCATGCCTGAAATGGTCCTGGTATATCTCTGCAACTGCATCTTGCCCCTCCCTACCTTACTCAGCCCCAACCACATTGACCTTCAGGTTTCCAAGCATGTCCCATATTTCTCTGTTTTGCAAAGGCTGCTCTCTTGCCTAGCTTTTTCGTCTCCTCTCCTTTGAATGCTCAGCTCGTTTTTGTCCTGCAAGTCTCAGCTAATTCCCCACTTTCTCACAGGTGTCTTCTGTGAGTGTTCTAGCTAAAGTAGACCCCACTGTCAATCACCATCTCAGTCCTTTGTTTTTTTCCTTCACAACACCTCATCACAAGTTGAAATTATTCTGCATATCTGACCTTCTGTTTTTGTTTGATCTTCCCCTGTATAATAGCAGGGCTTACACTTGTACTGTTCACCATTGTATTCCCAGGGTCCAGCTTAGTGCCTGGCCTAGGGTAGATACTGAGCAGATACTGGTGATGACTAACTGACTGATACATGAATGAATGCATGCATGCATGAATGAGTTCATTCCTTTCCATAGCTGGATGGCTGCTTAATTATGTAAGGCAGTTTGGAATTTACTTCCTGAAGAAGTTTAAAAAAAAAAAAAAGCCCACCTCTTAATTCTACACTCATCACCCTCACACCAGATTGCTGAATGCATTTAAAAAAGAAAGAAAAGCAGAATTCATTTTGCAGAGCTTGTTTGCTTTGTATCCCTGGTCCTCCTGTGACCTCATCCTGCTTCTGGAAAGGGTGGTCCCCTTGCAGTGGTTTCATCAATCCTTGGTCCCTGGACCCCCACTGTTGGAAACCACAGGAAAAGCAAGCACAACATCACCTTTAATTAGCAAGAGAGGCGCCTGCCTGATACACACAGTGGCTTGGAAACAAGAAACAGAAAAATGTAAGACAGATCAGGTTCGTGGAAAAAAACTAGAAAATGAAAAAGAGTAATTATCCTGTTTTAACATAATATTGTTAATCTGTATTGCCCATTATCATTGAGAGCGTCTTGCCTATTGAAGTATGTGAGCTGTGGAACTGCTCTTTGCTCCAGCAGTGTAGCTAACGGAAGGGACTGGCTCCTCATCCATCATAATAATTAGTTTGTCATAATTTTCTGCCCTTCTTGGCTCTGCAGTAAAAAGATAGAAGAGGCATTTAAAGTTACCCAGGAATTGTTCCCCAAATTTCCTCCCTGTTCTTTATGGGAACAGATAGCTGTATTTCTGCCCTATTTATTTTATGTTTGGCCTGTGATAATGAAGTATATTTCATGTGGAAGTATATAGCTTTAATTTTCATGTTCTACTTGGAAACATCTCGCTGTTTCATTTTGTTTCAGCTCTACACTATATAAAGAGAGCTCATGCTTCTTTCTGAACTCACTCATCACCCACCAGAGTTAATTCTAGTTTCAAGACCAGCATTACAACTTCATGAGCTGACTGCGTAATAACACGCACAGGATCTCCAGTCTGTTAGCATGGACAGAGTGTTTTCCTTGTTTTATCCCTTAATTCTCACAACGGCCCTGGGAGGTAGACGGGGCAAGGGCTATCCACATGCCCATTTGACAGAATGAGGAGCAGAAAGATCAACTGACTTGCCCAGGGCCATGCTGCTCGAGCGAAAAGGTGCTAGGACTTGATTCCTGGTTTGCTAATTGTACATTATGGCCCTTTCTGTTACTCCAGCAACATCTGCAGCAGCCGCTGCTTCTACTGGAGTTTGCTTCTGCTGAAATGCAAATGGGGCAATTTTCAGTTATTCTTTTATAACCTCATCTTTGTGAATAGGATGGGCACTCTGTGGTGGAAAAAGGGAAAGGTGGCTGATATAAAAACATGGAGTTTATGGCCCAGGGCAGAAGTTCTCAAAGTGTGACCCCCGGACCAGCAGCATCTGCATCACCAGAGAGTGTGTTAGAGATGTAAAATTTCAGGTTCCACTCCAGTCCTACTTACTCATCAGCACTCTGGGATAGGCTTGGAGATCTGTGCTTTAACAAGTCCACCGGGTGATTCTGATGCAGGCTAAAGCTTGAGAAGCACCCACCTAAGAAGAAGATGGGGAAACACAGAGAAGAGAGAAATGACATTGTGTGCCCAGGGCACAGATTCTGGGGCCAGACTTCTGGGTTCTTATCATAGTCCTACCACCTCATCCATCCACAGAGTATCTACTGAGCATTTACTGTGTGCCAGGCACCATGCAGATGCTTGGAATATAGCAGTGAAAAAAAAAAAAGATCTCACAGACCTGCTGTTTTACTTTACATTCATCGGTTGAGTGATAGAAGGAGCAAAGTAGTCTGTCCTTTTGTTTCCTGGCCCATAAAGGGAGAATACTAACTGTGCCTAACTGTAGAGTTTTTGTAAGGTTGACACCGAAAATATTGAGTGTCTGCACGCAGTGAGAGCCCCGCAAGTGCTTGCCCTCTTCCTCATCACACACTTTCAGTTGCTGAGTACTATCGACAAGTTGATGGTGCCATTCCTTGCTGCTGCTCCAAATTGTGATCACAAGCCCCAGAGAAATTCCCAGAGGCATAAGACTGACACAGACATCACTGAGATACTTAAAGGAGATGTTCAAATTATCCTACTTGGAAGGGTGCAGAGGCCTCATGGACCCAGGTAATATGTACTTGATTGTGAAATATCCAAATTTTGTCATAATTTCAATGATCACTATGACAATATTGGCCCAAGTTCTCTAGGAATAAATATTTTCTTGGCACTGCTTCTGAGTCCTCCAACCTGACATATATGCAGGGCTCAAGGATGAATAACTTATTGGGTGACTTCAAGCAGTACAGAGCGTATTTAAAGATGTCTCTGATTTTAACGTCTGGCTGCTTCAGGAGGGCAGAGACACGGTGACGATATGGGCCTTTCCCATGTTCACAATGGGTGCTCATTTCTCCAGATACAAAATTGTTTATGCTGTATTCAAAGCCCAGCTCGAATCTTAGCTCATCTGTAACGTGGTTTCCCATTGGATCAGCTCATGTGAAATTCTTCAGTCAGGGCTTTGGTGCTCTTCTGTACCCCCAGGGGAGCAAACACCATTTGCCAGCCACCTGGGAAGCAAGTACTGCATCTATTGTAGCATTCTGTGTTAGTTCCTTGAAATCCTTCCCACCCCAGTCTAAGACTGTGGTGGAAGCTGTATTGAGAAGACATGTAGGCAGAAGTCAAATGTGGAACTCCTAAACCACCCCAAATTTAATGTTGTATGGTGTGTTTGTTGGGTGTGTTGGTGAGAGAGCGAGGAGAGACAGTGAATGGGTGTGTGGGGATCAGAGCCAGAAGAAATAAGAAGGGAGACAGAAGAGGGGAAGAGGAAGAAAGGAAGACGGAAGAAAAGGCGGTAGGAGGAAAGGAGGGAGGGAAGAAGAAAGGGAAGGAGGAGAAAGGAGAAGGAGAAAGACAAGAAAAGTAGGCTAGATGGAAAGAAGGCGAGGAGGAAAAAGGAAGAAAGGGGAAGGAGAGAAGACTTGGGCCTGCAAAGCTGACTCCTAGTTCACACAGCCAACTTGCTGCCTCCTGGAGAGCAGACAAGCCTGATTTGCCTGCTGTCTGTCGGTGGAACCCAGGTCTAGCTGAGCCCATTGTGGCACTGGTGGCTTGACATGACATGCTTCTGTGTGGAGTAAGATGCTGTAGAGGGTGCATCTTGTATGAGAACCTCTTCAACTCAGTGTCCCTGACCACTTCTATAATGTGGCCTGATGATTGAAGATCCTCTCTTGGTCCTGTTGTCTTCATTGAGCCTGTGCCTCTGCCATGGGGATTCACTCTACCTAGTGATTCACAAACACTTCTGCATCTTCCTCTAGACTTTGGACCTTGGAGGGTGGGGCCATGTCTTAGCCTGTCTTAGAGAAGTCAGATTCAGTTGCTTTACATTTAGTAGGATCATGATGTTTCTAAAATGTAGTAGAATTATTTACTGAGAATTGTGTTTTATTTCTTGTGAAAAAATAGACCCACTGGAGTGCAATTTTTCTAGTGTATACTGCTGACTATAACGGACAAATGATTCTTCCTTTTACTCTCTTCTTAATGACAAAACATTACTGAGCTAAAATTTGTTGGAGATTTTGTTTTGTTTTTTTCTCCCCCACTCCCCTCCCCTGCCCCATCTAACAAGAATGTAATGGTCTGGAGGAATACCTCATATTTCAGATCTAAATTTAAAGAAGTCAGACTCAATTGCTCAGTTAATTAAATTTGCAGTAGTCTCTTTGGAGATATTTATGGACTTGTTTTTACACTTTTGCATTTTCCTTTTCCTCCAGTTGAGTAGTAGCAAATACAATGTGACAGCCACATTACTGTACATGTCAGTTATTTACAGACTAAAATGATAGATTTCCTGATAATCATTTAATAAAATAATTTTCATGGAATGTAGGCTCCCAGACCCCCTTGTTCATATGTTGCATTAAATGTTGTATTAATCTCACATGATACCCCAGAGAGAACCATAGCCCATCTGAGTCTGACATATGCACTGTTTGAAATTTGGGGGCTTCCTTTATGGCTAAAAGCCAAACATTTGGGCACGTGGTCTACTACCCAAACATCTTAAAAGTAGAAGCCACAGACTAAGATGAAGTCATCAACATTTCCATTGCCTGAAAACCAAAGGATATATAGATTCCTAGTTCCAGGACAAGGTTTTGTTCAGTTATGCAATACCTATGCCAATTTCTGCAATAATGATACTGAACACTATGTAGCATTTATCAAATAAAAAATTAAAGCCTATGTTTTTTACATCCATAGCTTCCAATATCTCTGTGATATGTGTCAGAAACTTTGTGAAACTATTTAGATGTTTTCTCTTATAGTACCCGCACAATACCTTATGAGATGGGTTGCTATTATCTCCATTTTGTAAATGAAGAAACTGAGGCTCAGAAAGAGAAAATGATAGCCTCAGGTCATTTAGGTGGCAAATGCCAGAGCCTGGTCTCAAGTCTAGTCTTTTGATCACTAAACCCATAGAAATTTTACTACCCCATTTTTATTACACACACACACACAAATAAAATGTGAAATGAAAAAGCCCCAAATAGTGGTGGAAATAGTAGATAATTAAAAGCAGTGCATAATTCATAGATTAGGGTTTTATATTGATAAATACATAAAATAATATAGTTTCATACTTAGCTTCTCTGTAAAGATATTTAATATTATACATGTCACAGAACACCCAAGAAAAAATTGAAAAACAAAGAGAGAACATGCCCTATTAGGTATGAAAACACATTTTAGAGTAATGGCAGTCAGAAAAGTGTGGCGTTGACAGATAGACCAAGACAGAGAGCATGAAATAAACTAAAAAATAAATGAAAATTTTGTGTATGAGAAAGCTGGCACTTAAAGTGAATGGGGAAGAGATGGACTGATTATTCAGCAAATGGCGCTGGGATGCTGACTATCTGTTTGGGGGGAAAAGGTCTCCATTTCACATTATTTATGAAAATACTGGATTAAAAGTCTAAATATTTTTTAAAATATGCATTGGAATTCATAAGGTCTGGGTGACATATGAGCAGTCCTATGATAAAGACTCAGGTTTCAGCTGTAAAGTAGAAAATGCATTTTCTCATGCTTGAGAAATAACCATTCCTCTTCAGACATGACCGTATTAATATCTATACTTCCTATCAAAAAGGGCATTGCTGACTGCACATGAAATGTGGTATATTAGCATATATTCCACTTGTTTAACTGGTCCCATGGTAATCAGATGCTTGCACTTTGGGCAGGGCTAGCTGGCACTTGGGGAGCAAGACCTTACGATGGACTCCCCACCCACCCTACCCAAGAGGAAGCTAGGTCGTCCTGCTGTGTGTTCCCATGGCTGCTGGAATTTCCTGACTCATGTTATTTTGGTTGGCTCTTCTCTCTGTTCTACTACATTGTGATTTTCAAAAGAATGGGCTGGCTGCCGTGGCTCACTTGAAACCAGGAGTTCGACACCAGCCTGGCCAATATGGCGAAATGCTGTCTCTACTAAAAATACAAAAATTAACTGGGCATGGTGATGGACGCCTGTAATCCCAGCTACTCGGGAGGCTGAGGGAGGAGAATTGCTTGAACCCAGGAGGTGGGGGTGGCAGTGAGCTGACATTGCGCCACTGCACTCCGGCCTGGGCGACAGAGCGAGACTCCATCTCAAAAAAAAAAAAAAAAAGAATGGAGGCCCTGTCTTCTTTGCTCACCAATGCATGGTCTATCCCTTGCTCAACAGCGCTTCATGGGATGTACAGATAAGCATGTTTTGGACCTCTGGGACAGGGCTAACAAAGGGGTTTATAGGGAAAAAGGTAAAAATGTTTAACAGGGAGATTGGCAGGCCCTTAGGAGGCTCCTGGGCTGGATGGGAGATGTGTGTGCTTGTGGCTTCTGAAGCGGTCCAGATAAATCAGGAGAAAGTATGATTTGGCATTTAAAATGAATAGGGAAGAGATAGGCCTGGAATGTGCTCTTGCAGGTGATGAGGGTGACCCAGATGTGAGTGTGCAGGGAGCCAAAGGCCCATGGAACATGACCAACTTAGCATTCTGCTTGAGACTATGTGATCAAACAGCAAACTGTTTATCATGAATGCAGGATATGGGCAAACCCACACTATGCCTGCCACCAAAAGATTTGCTGAGGGACATCACTCCCAGGCTCCGGCTCCTTGAAGATATCTACTGAGAAATCTAGCACCTATTGTTCAAAGGATGCAGTCTCCCAAGCATGCTGTGAACCAAATGGCTGACTGACAATTTTACCTGATGATCACCCCCGTTTTTCTCACTATCTCTTTTGTCTAATAAATACGGAGGGCTGTGTAAAGCTCAGGGTCCTTGTCCACTAGAGGCAAGGTGCCCCCTGACCCCTTCCAAATATACTCTTTTGTCTCTTGTCTTTTATTATCACATTCGTCCCACTTTGTTCAGTCCACCAGGGTCTGTGGCTGGCTACAGAGTGGACCTTGACATCACACAATAGCTACCCTTTCTGAATCCTTGTAGCATTCCAGGTGGTGTACTCAGCACTTAATGTACATTCTTCCATCTACTCTCTACCATGATCTTAAAGGATGAATGCTATTATCATGACTTTTCAGATGAGGAAACTAAGGCTCAGAGAGATGGTAAGGCCCTTTCCCAAGGTCGCTCAGCTAGTAAGTGACAGACTTGGAAGTTAAAACCAAAGCCATTCAAACTGACTCCTAACTGCCATGCGGCAGACTGGATTGAGTTCAGCAAAAAGGGTGCCATGTGATGATAAGAAACTCTTGCATTCCCAGCTCAATACGGTGCCTCTCAGTCCTTTCCGACCCACTTCATTAGGACAGCCACTGGGCGTGGTGGTGAGTGCCTATAATCCCAGCTACTCGGGAGGCCGAGGCAGGAAAATTGCTTGAACACGGGAAGCAGAGGTTGCAGTGAGCTGAGATTGTGCCATTGCACTCCAGCCTGGACAACAAGAGCGAAACTCCATCTCAAAAAAAACAAAAAAGGAAAGAAAGAAAAGAAAGAAAGAAAGGAAGGAAGAAAGGAAGGAAGGAAGGAAGGAAGGAAGAAAGGAAGAAAGGAAGAAAGGAAGAAAGGAAGAAAGGAAGAAAGGAAGAAAGGAAGAAAGGAAGAAAGGAAGAAAGGAAGAAAGGAAG